>NC_065534.1:44477666-44740166 GCF_932294415.1 Quercus robur | reverse complement strand
CTCAATGGGTTCCTCTTGAAGAGTTGGGCACATATCAGTTGGATGCCCTACTACCGAACAAATCCCAAAAGCCTTCACCATTTGCATATTACCTATAGCCATTTGACGAACAAGAGAAGTTAGACTCATAATTTGTTGTTCAATGGAGGAGATATTTACCTCATTAACATGATTAGATGGAGGGTCAAGTCTTGTGCCAAATTGTTGAGAATTGACCACCATATTTGCAATCAAGTTTCTCATGGCCTTGAGAGTTTTATCCACCAAAGCTCCTCCACTAGTGGCATAAATCATGCTCCTATTAGTAGGTAGAAGGCCCTCATAGAAATACTGGATAAGTAGCTACTCACTAATTTGATGATGGGGGCAGCTTGCACATAATTTCTTGAAATGTTCCCAACATTCAGGTAGGGACTCTTTGTTGTGCTGCCTTACACCATAAATTTCTTTTCGAATGTTGGCCACCCTTGAAGCTGGGAAATATTTCTCCAAAAACAACCTTTTCATCTCGTTCCATGTTTTAATACTCTCGGAGGGTAGATAATTGAGCCAATCCTTAGCCGAATCCTTTAAAGAAAACGGAAAGGCTCTTAATTTAATTTGATCTTCAGTCACCCCCGTGGGTTTCATACTCGTGCATACCACATGCAACTCCTTTAGATGCTTGTGAGGATCTTCCCCTGCAAGGCCATGAAAAGTGGGCAAGAGATGTATTAGTCTAGATTTTAATTCAAAAGTAGTAGTAGCATCTAAAGTAGGGAATGTTATGCATAAGGGTTGTTGATTCAAATCAGGGGCAGCAAGCTCTTTCAAAGTTTGATTTCCAGCCACGAATTCCTCCTTTTCTAAATCAAAATCACTAGAAAACAGAGAATCAAGAGCTAGATTGTGCTCTTCAGATTTTTTCCTAGCTTCCCTCCTTAACCTGCGCAAAGTTCTTTCTATTTATGGATCGTACTGCAAATCACCTTGATTAGAAGATCGAGTTACATTCATAAACAATCAAGGAAACTCGAATAAACCATGAAAAGCAACCCAGAAAAAAATCTAGAGTAATGAAAATAAATAAAAATTCTACGCTAAAACACAAAAAATGCCTAAAAACACTAGAAAACAGTAGAATCTGGCCTCGAGAGGGTGGGGCTAGTAATTCAAATGATTAACTAGTCTTGCTCAGAATGTTGTTTACCTTTAGAATACTATACTATCTAGGCCTAGTTCTATCGGAATCAGAATTCTGCCGAAACCTTAATTATCAGAAACTAACGATTTATTTATTTATTTATTTATTCTAAAAATTTCAAGAATGAAATAAGGATCACAAGAAGCACAAAAATCAACTAGAATCACTCCCTGACAATGGCGCCAAAATTTGGTGTGATGTCGTAGGCAACCAAAAATAAAACTTATACTCCTAAAAATATATGTAGTAGTGCGAATAAGGATTGTTTCCACGAAGAGTATCTAGCCTAAATTTATGCTACGTGAACAAGGAGGGGGGGGGGGTTTGAGTATAATGAAAAAAAAATTTAAGAAAAAAAAAAACTAAGGAACAACTCAAATTAAAATATTGAAATTGATAGGCCAAAAACGAATTGACCCCTTGTGATAGATTAATTGATTAATTAGCCAAGTTTATTAACTAATCAAATTAACATTCAAATGTGTGATAGCACAAACAAATCTCCAATTAAACTAAGTGCAGCAGAAAATAAATTGACACGGTGATTTGTTTACGAATAGGGAAAACCAACACGGCAAAAACCCCACCGGGTGATTTTAAGGTCACCACTCCCGAAACTCCACTATTATCACAACAAGCAGTTACAAATAAAGGAATCCCAGTACCTTATACCAACCTACAGTTGAACCCTTACCCCAATACCCAATTGGACTTGTTCTGTAGTGACAATTTCTCCTTTTAATGCATGACTCCCAGTACGTGACTAACCAATTGCACGGATCCCAGTACGCGACTTCAAACACCAACTAGAGAAGTTTGTTGGCTGCAAAGTGCTTCACTTCATCTCAACTATGAAGACCAAGAAGATGCTTGGTCACAAAATCCTACGATGCATAAACATAGAAACTTCTTCACAAGAATGATGAACTAGGGCAAAACTGTGTCTCCAGTCACAAATTGCTTGAATAAACTTTGCTCAACACTTGTGCAACTTGTGAGCTCTTTGACGATCCTTAAAATAATCCTTTTATATGTCTAGGGTTATGAGAAAAGAAAGCCCAAACACATAAACAAGGGTTGGAATCAAAACAGAACTGAAAATCTGTTTTTCATAAACCTCGACAGATACCCTATCTGTCGAGCTGCTGTCGAGCCACAGGGCTGAACAGCTCTTTAAGTTCAATAGATGGCTAGCTGTTGAGCTTTAATGACAGGCACTTTTCAACTTGAATCTTGGATAGACTTGCATGGCTTCAACACTTGATCTTGAAAAAAAGTTTCTTAAAGTATTAAACACATCCTAGATCTACCCAAATACAAGTAAAGTGCATTTTGTCAAAAGATTAGCCAATTACATAAAATAGTGACATATGTTCCTAACAAGTGAATCGCATATGTCCTAACAATCTCCCCATTTGGCAATTCGTGACAAAACCACAACAAACAAATGAGATATGAGAGAAGTCATAAATCACTCAACTCATATTCACTTGTTGAATACAATAAAATCTATCCTAACACAAACTCTTGAAAACTTTGCAAGAAGAGATTTTATGACAAGAAGACTTTGACAACCTGTATTTCTAAAGCACTTTAAACAAAACTCATCAAGTCATTTTTTTGTGAAACGGAAATAGTAGATTACATACAAGTAATAAGAATCATGTGTATAAAGAAAGAAAAGAAACAACACATGCAAGGATAGGTGAAAGAAACATATATCAACATATAAAGAAAATAAGTACAATGTATGTCAATAATGGTCACAAGACCCATGTACAAGAATAAATGTATCTAAAATAGAGAGAAGAAAAAGATACAAGTAATCCTCACTACATCCCTCAAAATGCACTCTCCCCCTAACAAAAATCTCCTATGCTAACCCTCCCCCTAAGTATGACTACTTTCATAACCAAAACTACTCCCCCCTTTTTGTCGCGAGTGACAAAGGGTAAGAGTGTCAAGTAGACATCTCGTCATCGCTGGGTGAGCTAACATCGCCATCATCAGAATCAGCATCATCAGCATCACTCTCATCTACAGGGGCCATAAGAATGGAAGGCATAGTATAACCACCCATCTCAGCCTGACGTCGAGCAATGCGTCCAACATAGGTGTTCACTTGACACAACTCATCATTGAAAGTGTCTAGGCGAGCATCCATGCGCTGAAGCTGCGCCATGATGTCCTCTAGAGTCACTCCACTCATAGAAGAGGGGGGAGTAGATGTGGATGGAGCAGAAGGAGTGGGAGGAGCTGCCGTACCGGACCACCTCAATTGAAACTGTGCCTTGCTCCATTTAACAGTAGCATAGTCAATGGCACACATAACGAGGAAGTGGTTGGAAGAGGGAAAAGGAACAGAAAAATGGCATAAAATCTGCGTGATAGTCAAAGGGAAAATAAGGTTATCACAGGTAGCCGTATCCCTATACCCATCTATAAGAGAAAGAATGAAATGTGAAGGAAAATCTATAGTGAGGTGCTCCAACAAAGAAAGCAAAAATCGAGCGGAGGAGCTACCATACCGGACCACCTCAATCGAAACTGTGCCTTGCTCCATTTAACAATAGCATAGTCAATGGCACACATAACGAGGAAGTGGTTGGAAGAGGGAAAAGGAACAGAAAAATGGCATAAAGTCCGCGTGATAGTCAAAGGGAAAATAAGCTTATCACTGGAAGTCGTATCCCTATACACATCTATAAGAGAAAGAATGAAATGTGAAGGAAAATCTATAGTGAGGTGCTCTAACAAAGAAAGAAAAAATCGAGCACGAGGCTCTATGATAGAGTTATAGTGAGAAAGTGGGTGCAAAACAAAAGTCATCACCATGTTCATGAATCTAGGTCCTTTAGCAAAGGCCTTACATGGTGTAAACTGACTATCACCCCAATTAGAAGGGCGCTCATAGAATGCAAATATCACCTCGTCTTTGGACATAGTCCTCAGACTCTCACAACCAGGGTAATCAGGATGCCCTACCCTCAGGACACGAAGCAATCGGATACCAACTTCGATGTGACAACAATGCACGTACCTTGAACACGAGTATGAAAGAGAGGTACTAAAGAATCAATTCCATGCATGTTGGAGTAAAACTCCTGAATTAGCATGGAAGGACATGTGACCGGAACATCACACAGTGACTCCCAACCCCAATTGTGAATGACATCGGGTAGTTCAGTGTCGACGAAGTCCGCCAAAATGACTTGGCGTTCCGAATGAACACCTTGTCAAGAAAAGTTCTCTAAGAAGTCCTTTCGAGCATCCTCATCACCGAACCGAATAGAAGAAGGGGTAGGATCAGAAGATGAAGTCGAGGCCGTAGAACGCAAAGGGTTCTGGGACAGAGTAGACTTACGTTTTGGTGCCTTTGATGCACTAACGTAAACTAGAGAGTGAGGGGGAAGAAAGAACCACTCAAAAAAGCTCTAAACAGTTCAAATATACACAAATATATTGAATGTAAGGTACGTATGCATGAAAATGCATGAGCATGTGACGTGCAAAGTAAAAAGCATCATGGGCTCAACCCAATCCAAACCTACCAGCACACAGAAAGTTCAGCATGTATAAAACACAACTAAATGCGTGAAAATATAGTTATAATGCATGTGTGATGCAATGCATGAGGTTAAAATATCATTTAAACAAAACCCATCCCAAAATTTCAATAAACACTCAACAATTTTGAAAAATCCCAAAACCTAGGTCTAAATGCATGAAATGCATGAATAATGAGAGAAAAAGAGATCATACCAAGTGATTTGAAGCAAGGAAAGGCCGAAAATCACGTGGGTTGAAGGTTTTGAGAGAGAAGAGAGTGTTTGGGAGGTGAATAGGCGCATATAGATCGAGAAAATGAGGATCGGATCGTGCTGAAACCTATTTATAGGTGTTCAGTAGTTCTCGACAAATAGAGGTGTCGAGAGGTATCGAGACAAGTGTCAAGACAGGTGTCGAGGAAAAAGCCGTCGACAGATGAATCTATCGAGGAACTGTCGAGGGACAATTCAATAAAAACTAAAAAGAAGCTCGATTGATCCACCAACTGTCGAGAAGCTATCAAGGGTTTAGGAACTTTCTCGATAGATCCACTAGTTGTCGAGACAGCTATCGAGATTGCGATAAGAAATAGCTTAAGATCTCGACAGAAAGGCCAGGTGTCAAGAGGTGTCAAGGTTGCTTAAAAACAGTTTTTCCAGAAGGGAAAAACACAGATATGAATGCAATCAAGCATGCAACTCAACCAAGGATCCAAACAACATTTTCAATTCTCAAAAACATCTCTCAACCAAAAATATTAAGCACAGAGATCCCAAAACACACACACACACACACACACTAAACAAGTCTAACCAATTTTATATTTCAAAAACAAGTTAGGACAGTTTAGTGAGCATACATTAACATATGTAAATCTTGTGATGGCCAAATCACATTGTACCTGCACATGTATCAAGAGTAGCAAAGAATATTGCGTGTTGTGTGTGAAAAACATCGTAAGATTGCATAAGTGTATACATGTTATGACGATTTGAGATATGAGAAACTCACTTTTAACTCACACACAATCATAACTGTTTGATGGGGACTATCACCTTCGAGGTACATCCTATAACTCCCACATCTCCTAGAATACACACTTGCCATCATATTTAAAGCATTTTGATCTTTTTGCTTTTTATTTTTCTTTGCATATTTTTCTTTTTTGGCAAATCATGCATGGGCATATAAGAGAGAGAAAAGAAATACCCAATTATGTTAAGCATTTGACATTCCAATTTTGCTATGCCGAAGCACACAAATGTCATTCAGGATTGGCGGGCAACAGTGGTGAGATGGTTATTTATGCCTTTCTCTTAGGATTTTCTAGTCCTTCCAGTCAAAAAGAGTGATACGAGTGTTAAGTACAAGAGATCACTTAACCTTACTCATCACAAACACGAGCAACAAATCTCACTTACTTAGTTGTGCATAGAGATGCTCATCTAAGCTACAAAAGATACAAAGTTTAGAAAACTTTGTTTCAATGGCCATCCAAGGTACACAAGTACCAATGTACACAAAACACACATTGTTTTTGTATTTTTCTAATTTTTCAAATTTTGTTTTTATTTTTTTATGAAAAACAAAATAAACAAAACTAAAAACAAACAAAAACATGTTAAACAAAGCAAAGCATAAAACTAGACTGACTTAAAACTTGAAAGTAATAACATAAGTAATGCACACACAAAAACAAAAAGAGAGAAAGAGAAAAGTGATAGAATCACTTGGAGCCCTTTTCCTTCCATTCCTTGGGAGAACCTTTCTTTTGAGTGAACCCTTGAACCGGCAATGAGCTGGAAGAATTGGAACCATTCATGTTCGAAAGGAACATAAGGGCTTTGAAGCTGATTCTGGCTTCCAGATGCTATCATGCCGTTGCTCTGTTGAGTGGCTAGCCACTTATAGCAATTTGGTCGAGTATGACCGGCAACTCCACAATGATGATAGAGATGCTGCTTCTTTTGTTTAGGCTTTTGAGAGTTAGCCTTCTTAGCGCTAGTGTTTTTAGCTTCTTTCTTATCTTGCTTCGGGGGTGCTCCTAAGATAGATTTACCTTTGTTTATGTTCTCACTAGGTAAATCAGTTTTAACATCATTGTTCTCAATTTCAACATTATTACTAGGAGGAACAAAAACAGTAGTACTAGTAGAAGTAATATTTGAAGAAGAGAAACCATACCCTAAGCCTGTTAGATCAGAAGTAGATTTCTGGAGACTGAGCATCTCATCAAGCTTTGCACTTGAAGTCCTCTCCAATTGAGCTCTGACTTGAAATAGCTCCGCTTCAAGCTTCTTGGTCTTCTCAGCCAAGAAATTGTTCTCGAACCTCAGTGCTCCAATAGTCTGATTAGCTTCATCAAAATTTGTGGAAAGCTATTCACGATCAAGTTCCACATCACTGAGCTTCTTGGTGGTCAGCCTATAAAGTTTCTCATGTCTCTTAAATGGCTTGTATAATTTCTCATAGGTTGTATGGATATCTTCTTGATCATCCATCTTCTCAAACTTGGACTCCACCAATTCCACTTCTTCATCCACGTCTTCAACAATCCCCTCAGTAGGATTGACAGTGGCTGTGAAGGCATTCAGGATTCTGTCATCCTCATTGTTGGAATCATCCTCAAGTTCAGTGTCGCTCAAAGTAGCAACAAGTTCCTTGCTCTTCCTAATACTCTTGAGATATGTAGGACACTCTTATTTCATGTGACCGAAGCCTTGACACCTAAAGTACTTAGGTCCTGTGGGAACAGTGTACTGACCGCCATCCCTAGCATCCTTCTTCCCTTTGTCTTGGCTCTTGAACTAAGAAGAACTAGATTGCCTACGGTCCTTGTCGAATCCCTTCCCATTGGAATTCTTCATAAACTTCTTGAATTGCTTGGTGATGTAGGACTTCATCTTAGAATCTTCATTTTCTGAAGACTCATCCGTGTCACTGCTCTTGGCTTTCAGTGCCATGCTCTTGCCTTTACCCGATTTGCCAATTCTAGTTAACCCTAGCTCGTAGGTTTGTCAATATCCTTTGATTCCTCGATCGCCGTGATCTTTGCATGGAATCTCTCGAGTAGAGATCTGAGCACTTTCCTCACAATCTTGGGTTCAGGAATGGTTTCCCCAAGATTGAAGGCTGAGTTCACTATGTCCTTGAGCTTGGCATAGAACTCATCGAATGAGTCATCCTCCTCCATCTTAATCTCTTTGAAGCTTGTAGTGAGCGTCTGAAGCTTCGAATCCTTGATAGCCTTAGTTCCTTCATAGGTTGTCTGGAGGATGGTCCATGGCTCCTTAGCAATTTCAGTAGAGGATATCTTCTTGAACTCCTCATTAGTGACTGCACTGAATAAAGCGTTCAATGCCCTACTGTTGAAGTTTACCGCCTTGATCTTGGCATCATCCTAATCGGCCGGCGCTTCCTTTGGCTTGGTCTAGCCAATCTGTACAACTTGCCACACCTTCTCATCTAGAGACTGTAGGAAAGCTCTCATGCGTACTTTCCAGTATGCATAGTTAGTGCCATCAAATAAAGGAGGTATGATTAAAGATTGTCCTTTATCCATGACAAACAGGGGTCAATGGATCAACACAACAAAGATTAAAACCTAATCAGAGTGTGCTTGCTCTGATACCACTTGATAGGTCAAAAAAGAATTGACCTCTTATGATAGATTAATTGATTAATAAGCCAAGTTTATTAATTAATCAAATTAACATGCAAACGCGTGGTAGCACAAACAAATCACCAATTAAACTAAGTGCAGTGGAAAAAAAATTGACATGGTGATTTATTTACGAATGAGGAAAACCAACATGGTAAAAACCACATCGGGTGATTTTAAGGTCACCACTCCCAAAACTCCACTATTTTCACAACAAGTGGTTACAAGAAAAGGAATCCCAGTACCTTATACCAACCTACATTTGAACCCTTACCCCAATACCCAATTGGACTTGTTCTGTAGTGACAATTTCTCCTTTTGATGCACGGCTCCTAGTGCGTGACTAACCAATTGCGCGGATCCCAATACGCGACTTCAAACAGCAACTAGAGAAGTTTGTTGGTTACAAAGTTCTTCAGTTCATCCCAATGATGAAGATCAAGAAGATACTTGGTCACAAAACCCTACGGTGCACAAACACAGCAACTTCTTCACAAGAATGATGAACTAGGGCAAAATTGTGTCTCCGGTCACAAATTGCTTGAACAAACTTTGCTCAACACTTGTGCAACTTGTAAGCTCTTTGACGGCCCTTAAAATAATTATTTTATATGTTTAGGGTTGTGAGAAAAGAAAGCCCAAACACATAAACACGGATTGAAGTCAAAACAGAACTGAAAATTTGTTTTTCATAAACCTCGACAAATACCCTATTTGTTGAGTTGCTGTTGAGCCACGGGGCTGAACAGCTCTTTAAGCTCGATAGATGGCTAGCTGTTGAGCTAGGTGTCGAGCTTTAATAAGAGGCACTTTTTAGCTTGAATCTTAGACAGACTTGCATGGTTTTAACACTTGATCTTGAAACAAATACAAGTAAAGTGTGTTTTGTCGAAGGATTAGCCAATTACATAAAATAATGACATATGTTCCTAACAAGTGAATCACATATGTCCTAACAGAAATCAATCAAAAGAACAAACCTTAGTCTAAGTCAACATCCACCATCGGAATATTATAACTGATCATCGATACAAGCATATTTCAATTCACACTTTGAATATTCACCGTTGGAACTATTTTCCTATCTCTCCTTAGTCGCAGTTAATTAGAAAACAAGCGATCTAATTAACCATAACTACTAAACAACCCAAGACAAGCGCTAAAGGTTTAATCCAGTAGCAGCCTTAAGAATTAGAGAGATCGATGAAACTAAACAACACAAGCAAAAGCCGTTGCATTTAATTTAGTCGGGCGTTCTTCCTAAGATCTAATAATTTCTAACGCAGCAAATCATTAAATCTTGGTAGCTTCACAAGTTAGAGAGATCAAACAATTACGGATTTAATATCTAACCTAGCAGTAGATTGCAACAAATAGTAAACTAGTAGGCCTCCTAATAATTAAACGAGACAATCATGAAAATAGGCACAGAAGAACATCCGATATTCAAAGCATAAATTGAACAATAAAAACAAATTAGATCTCACAGTTTTATTGATTCTAAGGCTTCCGTTTCCTTCAACCAAGTATAAAAGTTTAGCCAAGCTGGGCCACGATGAAAACTCGAAGGAGAAAATTAGAGAAAAGGGGAGAGAGAGGCGTGTCTTTCCAATCTGATTTCTCCTCCCCTCTTTTACCTGATTATTCCCCCTTTCCCAAGCCTACAAAATCTCCTAAAAATATTCTAAATAAGAATATCCAAATCTGACTAATTAAGGAAAAATATTAAATATAAAACAAAGTCCTAACATACCATGGTCTTGACGGGAGAGTTACGGATGGCTCATATTCCTGTTCTGTCTCCTCCTCAGATTGCAGGCTGAGGGCCCATCATTCCTCCGCACAAGCCTGGGTATATGCCAGTTCTTCCAGGCCCACCGGCCAGTTGGGGTTCTTTTACTCAGGCTCCAGGGCCTTCCCAGGATCCAGGGTACACTCCTGGCACTTCAGGTGGTGCGGGTCCTTCCACCAGCCCATTTGCAGGCGACGATGATGATGATGATGATGATACCGATCAGTATATTAGGGGTGATGATTCTCCGTAGGGTTAGCGATTTGTTATAGCATGATATAGCCCTTGTGTGGGCATGTACTTTTCCATGTATCCTCTAGAAATTGCCCCATGATGGGCCAGTTATGTATATATATTATTCATTTCCTCTTGATAGGCCTGGACATATGTGTATTATATTGCCCCATAGTGGGCCCTGATGTATGATACTATCTTTTTGCTTCATGGTGTATGTATGGAATAATGCCTCTTGTTAGGACTTATATGTATGATTCTAAAATAAATGTCTTTGAGACGGCAGCCGATGTATGTGTAAAAAAATGCCTCTGATTAGGACTTACATGTATAGCTCTAGACAAATCACCTTTGAAAGGGCTGTAGACATATGTGAGCAGCAATGCCTTTTGGTAGGGCTTACATGCATAACTCTAGGAGATCACCTTTAAGAGAGCGGATGTATCACTATTGAGAAATCGCCGTTGAGAGGGTTGCCGACGTGTGTGAAATACAATGCCTCTAGGTAGGACTTACATGTATAAATCTGGGAACTCGCCTTTGAGAGGGCTGCCGATGTGTGTGAAAAACATTGCCTCTAATTAGGACTTACATGTATAGCTCTATACAAATCGCCTTTGAGAGGGTTGTAGACACATCCGAGAAGCAATGCCTTTTGGTAGGGCTTACATGCATAACTCTAGGAGATCATCTTTAAAAGAGGGGATGTATCACCATAAAGTGATTGCCTTTGAGAGAGCTGCCAACGTGTGCAAAAGCAATGCCTCTAGGTAGGACTTACATGTTCAATTTTGGAAGTCGCCTTTCAAAGGGCTGCTGATGTATGCGTGAAACAATGCCTCTATGTAGGACTTACATGTACAATTCTGGAAATTTCCTTTCAAAGGGCTGCTGATGTGTGCAAGAAACAATGCCTCTAGGTAGGACTTACATGTACAATTTTGGATGTCACCTTTAAAAGGGTTGATGATGTGTGCAAGAACAATGCCTCTAGGTAGGACTTACATGTACAATTCTGGGTGTCACCTTTCAAAGGGTTGTTGCCGTGTGCAAGAAACAATGCCTCTAGGTAGGACTTACATGTACAATTCTAGATGTAGCTTTTAAAAGGGCTGTTGATGTATGCGTGAAACAATGCCTCTAGGTAGGACTTACATGTACAATTCTGGAATTCGCCTTTCAAAAGGTTGTTGCTGTGTGCAAGAAAAAATGCCTCTAGGTAGGACTTACATGTATAATTCTAGGTGTCACCTTTAAAAGGGTTGCTATTTTATGTATGCACTATTACATTTTCATCATAGATGGTGGTTTTGAACCCGCTAATGTCACACTCACGTGTCTTGCACCGCAGTTTCACGGGTTTACTAGTGGCTTTTAACAATGATCGTCCCACTGAAACTGCCCCAGTTAGGGTTTCATATGATTCTCAACATGAGAGACACATCCTCAGTGGGACGGACCCATTCTTGTATAGTGGACAATGGGGAGGGAACTGGGCAAAAATAAACTGCCCCAGTTTAGGGTTTTGCGGGGTTCCAAGCCTATGGACCAGCTAAAAATGGCCTTGATTTTGTGGACCATACCAAATGTTGGTAATCAATGTAGACATTTTGTATGAGATCTACTTAGACATGCTATGAGGCGGTATATGTCGTTCCTGTTATTGCCTCGAAGGGGCTAAAAATTCAAGGACAGGCTTCTTGAGGCAACATCATGAAAGACAACTCCCTCCATCCTCCAAATAAGCTAAAACAAGCTGCCAGATGGCTGAGAACGGGTACCAGTGTTTTTCTGTGGTAAATTTTGATTACCATGGCAAAACTAGGTGAACTGGGCTTTAAAAATGAGGTTCAAGACATTTGGAGGTACTAAACGAGATGCATAAAGATAAACTACCCCAGTGTAGGATTTATGCGGCCTTAGATGCACGAGAAAGAGTTTCTAATAAACCGGTTCACTGTTGGGCCAACTACGCACTACGGCAAGTACTAAAACGGGGGAATCTTTGCTCCAAGGTAATCAAAAATATGCCAAATAGGGAGGGAGTGCCTAGAATATGTGTGGGTTTGTGCCTAGGGGTTGAAAAGCCCCGGCACGTGTCACAAGGTCCGACGGCCCTTCAAGGGCTGCCTCTTCGGGAAGCGTGTATAAAAGCTAGGCTTGACCACCCCAGCTCATTCAGGTCTGCAATTTTTAGGGTCTTCTTCTACACTTTTTCTTCTCCCAAAATGTTTAGAAAACAATGCTTTTGACCATTTTTTGTGTAGATCTTCATCGGATTGTCAGATTTAGCAAGATTTGTTCATGGATGCTTTTGGTGCACACTCCTATGACACTTTGGTCGAGCTTGGGAGGGAGTCTTACTATGAGAAGAAGCTTAGGAGGTGGTGGAGCCCTTTTTCTTGTGGTGACCAGGAACTTATCCTGCAACTTCTTGGAGATGCTACTGCTCTTCTTCACACCACACTAGATTGGCATTTGTTGGAGGTCATCACCTCTTGTTGGGACCCTAGTTTGAGATGTATCACCATTAGAGATGTTGACTTGGTGACTACTTGAGAGGAGTATGATTGTTTTCTTTCTCTTTCTACTCCTCTGAGCACTATTTTCATTCCACCGGTGCGGATACGCTACCGCAAGAGGCTGACTAATCTGATGGGCTTCATGAGGCATGTTGTGGAGGCGCTGACTTGGTATGGCATTGGGATAGGAGGGAGCTTGTCCTTTGATTTCCTGCATGATCAGTTCCACTCATCGGAGTGCCCTATTAGCTACCGAGACAACTTTGTGGACTTAGAGAAGCGGTGGACATCCTACCGGCGTTAGACCTTCTTGATTGCCTTCTTTGGCGTGGTGCGATTCCCTTCACCATCAGGAGCTGTCGATTTTTCCTTTTTACCTCTGGTGAGTGCCCTACCTCATGGTACCTCTTTCATTCCCACTTTACTTTCCGACACCATTAGGTCCTTGTCCTTATGTTGGGAGGCTAGTAGGGGAAGGCTAGGTTGCTGTGTTAATATGTTACAGCTGTGGTTCTGTAGCCACTTGAGTGTCATTGCTAGGGATCAGCCTATGGGCTTTGTGGGTAGGAATAGAATTCGGGCTACTGTAGTCCTCGATCCTCCCTTTTCTGGGGATACTGATGGTTGGCTGAGATACTTGTGCAGCCTAAGTCCCAATGACTAGACTTGGAAAGTTAAGTGGGGTATCACTAGATGGCAGGGGCAGACCCATTGTGTCGGTTTACTTGGCATTCCCTTGGTGGGTATTTAGGGGTGCACGAGGTACTTCTCAGGCATGGCCATGCGGCATTTTGGGGGTATCTAGCATATCCCAACTTAGTGATCTTTTTGTTTTTACTTATGAGTATGGGCTCATGGATATTGATGTAACAGTGATAAAGCGTGCTTCTGAGTTCTAGGAGGCGCATAAGTCAAGCATTGACTTCCCCCTCTATTCTAGGGATGACTAGGGGTGGTTTTCTGTTAAGTTTAGGGTATGGCGAGATACCAAAGATCCTGGCTTTGTATTTGACTTATCATTACCAGTCTTAGCCGAGTTGCCACTTTCGGCTGATATTTTGAGAGATTATACTCTGGAGTTTGAGATCAGGGTTGGAGGGCCCTTACGAATCTGAGGGAGTGCTTGAGGGAGGCCGTTAGGGATACATACTATTGTCGAGAGCTGATTGATGCCCTTATGGAGGATCTGGAGGAGATGAGCAATGTACATGAGAGTGAGCTTGCTACTCTAAAGGCAGAGCTTGATTGGAGGGGTTCAGCCCCTCCAGGCACAAAGGCGGAGTGTGTTCAGTTGAGATCCAGGGTTGTGGGTTTAGAGGGTGATTTTGCGGCTTTTACCCAAAGGTTTGCCGCTTTGGATCATTCCTAAGATGTGGAGAGGGTTGCACTGGAAGCAAGCAGGACCAAGGCTAGCAGCAGGGTCGATGGCTTAGCGCTGGAGTTAGTACAAGCGAGAGCCTACATCCACTCTTCTTTGAGCATTGAGTATGGGCTAGAGGGCGATGAGCCTAGTGAGCTGCATCTGGCTTTCCATTTCCTTCAGATTGAGCTAGTTGAGAGAGAGGAGGCTTTGAGATTTGCAACTACAGAGGTGTGCACCTTGCAAGCTTTGCTAGAGACTGAGAGACAGGGCTCTACTTTTGATTCCATGATGGAGAGGGAGCTAGTCTGTCTTCAACATTTGCATGAAAAACTTTGTAAGATTGCCAAAGACCTGTGCTTTAATGCAGTCAGGCTACTTCGCACTCATGCTCTCGATGACCCGATTCTTCGCACTGGTTTTGGGAGATTATGCCAAGCCGTGTCTGATCACTTGGGCCATGTTTGACTTGCTGGCATTCTTTCCTGCTTATTTTGTTTCTGCACATAAGCTATGTAGTTAGTATTCCACCATGTATGGAAAGGTCCTTTGTAAATTGCTAGGTAATTGCGTAAGGCCTTTCACTTTTTGTTTGAGTTCTTAAAGCTTACTCTAGTTTGTTAGGCATGCTTAGAAATTGAGAGATGGTGGAGAGAGATGTTTATGATGATATTCAGGATATATTTATGAGATGAGATTTCATGTTTTGGTATTAGAATGTATGAAAGAAACTTGAATGACACAAAACAGGTATGTTAATGAATATGCAGGCAAATGCTTTGAAAATGCAAGATTATACAAATAAGTGATAAATGTAAAATCCATGCATATCAATATCTTATTTTTCCAAGTATACATCTTGTTCTAGATGAATCTTTTCCTTTTCCCTTAGAGGTACATTTCCCATAGGCATAAGCCAGAACATTTTGAGTGGACCACTAGGTTGTGGCAGTATTGTAGACAGAGAGCGATCTCAGAGGTGTCTTTGTATCTTGTCTTGGATGCTGGATCCATCTAATTTTCTGATCTTGATCATATATCCGAGGGGATTCAAATGATTGATTTTTCTTTGAAGATGTGACCAAACGAGATGGCTGCCTACGTACCTCCACTAGGAAGGATTAGGTCATCACGTAGTTCAACTGACTTTGATTACCTTAATTTTTTCCTAGACCGCTCTTTTGGGTTTTCAATCTAGTAGGCTCTCTCACACTCTTTCTTTTGCTCTCCTTTTATGTAGATTGCCCTTTTGGGTTTTCAATCTACCCTTTGTATTTTCTCACGCTCTCTTTCTTTTGGCTCTCCTTTTGTGTAAACCACCCTTTCGGGTTTTCGATCTACCTTTTTACATATTTTTTTTTTTAATTTTTTTTTAACATCAAAATATAGAAATAAGGTGCACAGAGAGGCTCCTTCATGCAAAGTACCATATGAGGGCATTAGAATTGGTGGGCATATTGAGGTAATGCCCATCCATGTTGGTTAGAATTAAGGCTCCTCCGAAAAAGGCCTTCTTTACTATGTATGGGCCCTCGTAGGTTGGGGCAAACTCTCCTTTGTGATCAAGCACGGCTTGGTTGTGCTTCTTCAATACTAGATTGCCTTCTTCAAAGACCCTAGGTCTAACTTTCTTGTTCATTACTCGCTTGACGCAGCATTGGTATAACTATCCATGGCACATTGCAGTCATGTGCCTTTCATCTATCATGTTTAGTTGTTTATATCGAGAACGGGCCTATTCAGCTTTTGATAGCTTTGTCTGAGATAAAATTCTAAGAGACGGGATCTCTACCTATGTAGTGAGGATGGCCTCCATGCCATACACAAATGAATACAGGGTTGCACCCATGGAAGTGTGAACAGAGGTACGATATGTGCACAAAGTAAATGGCAAGTACTCGTGCCAATCCTTGTATGTGTCTGTCAACTTCACCAAGATGTTCTTTTATGTTCTTGTTAGTGGCTTCCACAACACCATTCATTTAAGGGCAATAGGGAATTGAATTTCTGTGCTCGATCTTGAACTATTGGCAGAGTTACAGAATCATTTTCTCATTTAGGTTCGCCCCATTATCTGTAATGAGCTCTCCCAGTACGCTGCAACAACAAATAATGTTGTGTTTCAGGAACCAGGCTACCACTGCATGAGTGACACTTTTATACGAAGCGGCTTCCACCCACTTTGTAAAATAACCGGTGGCCACTAAGATATACTCATGACTATTTGAAGCTTTCGGAATTACCAGTTCGATGACATCCATACCCCAGGCTGAAAAGGGCTATGGTGCTGCTAAAGAGTGCAAAGGTTGAGGAGAAGCGTTCTTCCTATCTTGATAGGCTTAGTAACGGTGGCATGTCCTCTTGTGTTTAATGCAATCATTTTCCATGGTGATCCAGTAGTAACCGGCTCTCATAATCTTGCAGGCCAACAGGGGTCCACTAGATGAGCTCCAAGTAAGCCTTCATGCATTTCTTCCATCAGATAATTAACCTCGGGGGCATCCACGCATCGAAGTAGGGTAGAATCATGGTTCCTTTTGTACAGGACTTCTACACTCAATAAAAATTGGCAGCCCATGCGCCGGATAAACTTCTTATCACTATCTATTGCACCGAGAGGGTATTCACTATTCTTGATATAAGCCTTGATATCATGGTACCATGGCTTTCCGTCGGCTTCAACTTGGACATTCATGCATTCTTTGATGTTCATGCAATAGGCTAGAATGCCACGGACTTCTATGCATAATTGCCACATATAATCTCCTTCTAATAACTTGACCATGCTAGCTAGGGTAGCCAAGGCATCTGCAAACTGGTTGTGTGCTCAAGGCAAATAGGTAAATGTGATGTTTTAGAATTTCGGAATCAAGCAGTTGACGCATTTCTGATACAGAATCAACTTGGTGTCTTGGGCTTGCCATTTTCCTTTGATTTGGGAGATGATCAACAGGGAATCTCTAAAGACCCTTAAGTCATAGGTGCTGAACTCTAGGGCCACTTGCCGGCCGACTATGCATGCCTCGTATTCTGTGACGTTGTTGGTGCTATCAAAATTCAACATGACTGAAACAGGGATTTGTTGGCCCTTGGGGAAAACTAAGACTGCTCCTACTCCACTTCCAATAGAATTGGCGGCTCCATCGAAATAAAGCTTCCAACGCCACGGTTCCACACTGTTTGGTTCTAGCTCTAACGCCATGACATCCTCATTAAGGAAGAGGGATTTTGAAAGTTCTGGATCATTCAGCAGCTGGTCTGCTAGGTAATCGGCTATGGCCTGGCCCTTGATGACCTTTCTTGTCATAAACACAATGTCGAACTCGGAAAGCAACATTTGCCAATGGCAGATCTTCCCTATAAGAGCTGGCTTTTCAAAGATGTACTTAATGGGATCCATACGGGAAATGAGCCGCGTGGTGTAATAGAGCATATACTGCTGCGGCTTGCGTGATGCCCATGCTAAGGCGCAACACGTCTTTTCAATGGCGATGTAGTTGATCTCACAACTAGTGAACTTCTTGCTTAAGTAGTAAATCACCCTTTCTTTCTGATCGGGCTCAGTTAGCTGGTCTAACATGCAACCCATGGAGGTTTCTTATACCACGAGGTAAAGGATTAACAGATATCCCGGCGTCAGGGGAACCAAAACAGAAGGGTTCAACAAATACTGCTTTATCTTGTCAAAGGCCATTTGGCATTCATATGTCCATTCTATCTTGGTGTCTTTCTTAAAGAGCTTGAATAGTGGGTCACATGTGGCGGTCAACTACGCTATGAAGTGAGCTATGTAATTGACTTTGCCTAAGAAGCTACAAATCTATTTCTCAATTTACGGTGTCGACATGTCCCTAATGGCTTGGACTTTTGCTAGGTCCACTTCAATTCCTCTTTGGTTGACCATGAAGCTAAGTAGTTTCCCTAAACTAGCTCCAAAGACGCACTTGCTAGGGTTTAGTCTCAATTTGTACTTGAAAAGGCATTTGAACAGCTTTCTCAAATCTACCATATGATCCCTAGCAATGCGGGATTTGGTAATCATGTCGTCTACATAGACTTCAATCTCTTTATGCATCATATCATGGAACAAGATTACCATGGCTCGCTAATAAGTAGCACTTGCATTTTTTAAGCCGAATGGCATAACATCATATGCATAGGTTCCCCAATGAGTGGTGAATGCTGTCTTAGGTTTGTCCTCCTCAGCCATCTTGATTTGGTTATAGCCTGAGAATCCATCCATGAAGGAGAAGAACTTATTGGTAGCGGTATTATCGATCAGTGTATTGATATGCGGCAATGGGAAATTGTCCTTGAGGCTAGCCAGGTTCAAATCCCTGTAATCTATGCACATGCGTACTTTCTCATCTTTCTTAGGTACAGTAACAATATTGGCGACCCAATCTGAGTGGGTTATTGTAGAAAGGAAACCGGCTTTCAATTGCTTTTCTACTTCTTCCTTGATCTTCAAAATGATCTCAAATTTCATCCTTTGAAGGGCTTGCTGCACTGGAGGGCACTCAGAATTTCCTCTAATCCTTCAATATCTTGCTCCAACTCTATTGTCTCATTCACGTCATCAATATCCTCGTTATGGCAACAAGACGATGTACCTGTTTAGGAATCAAAATAGATCCTATAGAACGGAACATATATAAGGAAACATAAGAGAATTTGCACACACATATTCATAGGAAAGCAAATAAAGAGATAAATACAAGGATTTCCTGAATAATACACTGGATAATTTCATTAATGGAATATAGATATGGGGATAACAAAGTTCATGCCTGATAATGATAAAAAGGGAAACATTTTTTTTTTCTTGGAAAATAAACTGGGGAAATGGAAACAAGAAAATGCAAGAAATAGGAAATAATCATGCAAAACAAACTGGATATGCTATGCCAACTCTTTCGGGCAATTGGAGTACCCAACCACACGATAATGGAATACTCCTTACTCAGCCAGTGCAACCACGATTTGACGGTCCAATGGCCTACTGTCTCACCTAGCACACAGGGCCTAATAGTAGAAGTCAAATCATCCCTTGGGGATATGATGGCATTCACTGGGAATTCCTCTAGACAAAGACAAATGAGACAAGCCAAATCTGATTCCTTCTCGTATGATTCTTGCACTACTTCTGATTTGATGACCTTGGCCAGAGCAAGAAAAGTGACCTTGATGTGGGGAATAGACATCCTTTGGCCAATGCACTTCCTTTTCATTCCTTTGGAAGCCTGAAAAAGCTCTTCGTCAGAGGGGTCGTAGCCTAGACCAAATCCTTCTTTATTGTCTGAGAGTTCAATCAAAGAAGCCTTCCTATGTCCTACAGCACCGAGGCCTTGGCCTAACTTATAGCCAAATTTGAGCATCTCCTTGATGGTCACTAAAGTAGTGAAGGGCCCTGCTAACTTGAGTTCTGAAGCTCTGGAAATCCTAGTGACCAGCTCTAAATTGTGAAAAGTTGCTTCCGAAAAGGCATTAGCACCAATGTAGGTCCTTGAAGAAAGTCAAGGGTTCTTTAGCCATAATAGTGATCAATAGATCCTCGTATGAGAACTTGAGCCTCCGATGAAGAGTAGAAGAAATTGCACCTACTGCATGAAGCCAAGGCCTCCCTAGGAGCATATTATATGGGGAATCCACCTTGATGACTTGGAATTTGACCATGAAAAATAGGGGGCCAATTCCAATGGCTAACTCAATCTCGCCTTGCACCTCCTGGAGAGTGCCGTCAGAGGCTTTAATGATCATGGTGGTAGGATGGATAAGAGATGTATCCACATTCAAACGCTCTAAAGTAGACATCAGGCAAACATTCAGGGTCGATCCATTGTCGATTAGTACTCTGGAGACGATTATATTTTCACTTTTCCATGATGTGCATGGGCAAAGTATGCTCTCTACCTTCTGGTGGTAGCTCATCATCTGTAAAGGAAATCTGGCTGGTGACCAACACTGTTGAGACCATACCTTCATAGGCGAATTCTATAGCACTTGTAGGAACACATGTCTCTTTCAAGACTTTCAAGAGAGCCTTGCGGTAGACATCAGAGGATAGCAATAGCGCCAAGATGGAAATCTGAGCTGGCGACATGTTTAGCTGCTGAATCACACTGTACTCTGAATTTCTGATAATTTTCAGGACTTCCTCGACTGCTTCAGTTGTAACCCTATTCCTGACAGGTTCGGCGATACCCTTGCCAATCTCTGTCCTTCTCTTTCCTAGCTCCTCGAGAGTATAGCGGCGGCCACTCCTAGTAAGCCTAGATAGACCTGAAGAGATATTGAAGTAGACCTCTTCTTTTCTAGTTTGAGTGGAGATCAAAGACACATCGTATTTCCAGGGGACATGATGGTTATCCTCATAAGGAAATGGTTTCGGCATGCAAATGATAACACCCTCTTGAGTTTGCAAATTGGGCACTATGGAGAACATCTTCGAATAAATGACCATCGGACTTGGTAGAATGGCTTTAAGGGCCTTTGAGCCAGATACCCCAGAGATTCCTGAGGCAGGCTTTGGTAGAATAAGAGGATCGAACCCTCGAATAGTGGGAACAATGGCATTTCCCCCCTGAACTGATGATGAGGCTGGCCCTATGACTGCAGGCAATGTAAGAACTAAAGGAGTAAATCCTTTGATGGTTGGCGGAGCTTGCCTTTTCCTTGAATCTGATGACCTCGGATCCCCAGGTGACTCTATGATCTCCTCAATGACTACTGAAAAAGGAGGTGCTGAAGTAACCTTACCAAGGCGTTTCTGTAGGTATTTGTCCCAATCCTTCCTTGACCCAACTGATATAGCATTACAACTAGCTACTGACTGGGTAGCTAGAGCACATAGACTGGCTACCATGTAATCACCTTTTCGCACAATTTCTTTTCCAATCTAGATGATACTACATTTAGCTAGACTCTGAACCTGTGCTCGAAGCACTTTACAATCAAATAGGGCATGACACTGTCACAGAATAAGCAGATTCCCCAATCAAATCCCGGAGTTTCTACACCCTTAAGATAAAGGTGGCTCTCTTGGACCAAAGCTCAGAGCATGGCCTTCCATTGGAATGATGGTGAGGAGAAATTCGGAACCCTTTCTTCCACTGTGATGATGGCATTAACATTCCCTTCTTGATGGGGAGGTAAAGGATTGGTGATGATATTTGGAGTGGTCGCATTATCGAACTGTATCAACTTATTGTCTATGAGACCCTAGACACGGTCCCTCAAATGGTGGAAGTCTTCCAGAGTATGTCCCTTGGCCCTAAAATGGTGTTCACACTTCTTGGATGGATCAAAACCAGGTGATGGAGGGCCTTCTCTGGGCCTGGAAAACATCAGGGTCACTAACTTCCTTTCCAATAGGTAAGCGTAGAGATCTACCATGGGTATGGGTAACGGAGTGTACTTCCGGTTTTCCCTCCTAAAGGGACGAGGTGGGTTTCTCTTCCTTTTCTGATTAAAGGCATGGTTAGGTTCTTGAGCAGACTGAGCTTGTTGCTGATAAGGTCTAGCAGTTGGGGTTGCATAAGCAGAAGTAACACCCCTAGGCCTTTTTGATGCACTATCAACCATATGAACATCGGCTTCCTTAGTCTTGTGGCCGGTCATTTTCTTGACTTGTGTTGGGGTTTATGCCCTAAAATCCAATTTATTGGCATCTCATAAATAATTAAATAGTTTAATTATATGAGACTATTTATAAATGAATTAATGGGACATTATCTTAGTTTATGAGATGCATAGTATGTGATTTATGTGAAAAGTCACAGAAGATATAAATCACAAGTTCTTTGTAAACTCAGAATTTTAGTTTGTGGTCGGTGATGAAATTGGGCATTTCATCTGCGAAGACTATAACATATCAACTAAGATGATTTGTCTTGATCATGGAAGTGAAGACTTCTAGTTGGTATGTTGATATGTTTTAAGAGTTAAGACATATTGAACTGGACCGCTGTGAGATTTATTATTCTCCTAACAACTATCAAATGAATAATAAATCTCACGACTTCTAATTTAATGGACTCTTAATCTTGAGAGAGTAGTGGACCTGATAATGAAATGTAAGTTACCTTGATATATCAGTATGTTGGGTAACCACACGTAGTGTTGAGAGAACACATATTCCCAAGATGGAATCCATAATCTCTTTGTAGAGACATGAAATATTCCCTTGAGATAAGTTTAATGAGAATTGGTTATTCAGGGGGCCCACTTTAGTAAGGAGTTACTAAAGCCTATATTTATTGAAATTGGATTTCAATAAATGTGAATAACTAAAAGATTAAACCGGGTACTCAAGGATAAAATAGTTGTTTACAAAGTAACAGTTACTTATGACTTTGTTCACTACAGATATTTTATGGAGGGGTCATATGATATCATTAGAGTCTTGAGATATAATTTATTAATAAGGCTTAGAGTGCAATTATATTTATATAGTGGTATTAAATATAATTAATGGTAATTTTGGACTTGTCAAGAGTTGACAGAAAAGCCCAAGGACCATTGGAGCTAGAGTCTTATTTGTTCCCTTTGGTCCTATCTCAAGCCACAAACTAAAGCCCAATTAGGTAGGCCCAAAAGGTTAACCCAATTAGATAATCAGTTTTTATTTAATAAGAGCTATTAAATAAGTAACTACTAAGGTAGTTAGAATCTACGTATGATGAAAAGAAAAGAAAACAGTTATTTTTCTCCACAAGGAGAAGAAGAAGAACTTTCTTTGAGAATCAACGTACAAAAGATTAATTAAGAGACCACACTTCTTGGGCACCATGTGGAATTGAGATGAAGATTAAAGGTATTCTCAAGTCTTGGTTTTGAATTTCACTGCATCAAGGTACGCTTTCTATTCTTTGTTCTAGAATTCAAGGTTACATGTTATCTTTTCATGAATGAAGTAGATCCGTGTTTGTTGCTTCCGTTGTGTGTTTTGTATAAGATACAAAACCAGATTTTCCAACAACTTGTTGTTCAGCCATGGAACTCAGAGACTCGGCATCCATGATCTTTTTTCCTCCTAATGCCCTCATCAATGCACTCCCCAATAGGGGTGAGACTAGCAAAATGATTGACTTGGGTGCTGATCATCTTTTCATAGTAGGAAGGCTCAAGGTTGTCAATAAAGCACTTGATCATCTCATTTTTCATCATAGGGGGTTGCACTTGTGCAGCTAACTCATGCCACCTTTGGGCATACTTTTGGAAAGATTCCCCACTCTTCTTCTCTGTTCTCATAAGGACCGTGCGGTCGGGAGCTATCTTGGTATTGAACCTGTAGTATTCTAGGAAAGAGTTGGCCATTTCCCTCCAGTTAGAGGTCTATTCCAATCTCGCATACTAGGTGGCTGTGAGGCTAGTCAAACTATCAGGGAAAATCTAGCAAAGCAGAGGGTGATTATCCCCATATGGAGCTATCTTCCTACAGAACATGCGCAAGTGCACGTAAGGGTCTCCAGTACCATCATACTTAACAAACTCAAGTGCCTTGAACTTGGGAGGCATAACGACCTGTGGGAAGTTGGTCAAACTATCTAGATTAATGCTTCCATGAGCGCTGGAGCCCTCTATGCTGCGAAGCTTCTCAGCTAGCATTTCCACTTGGCTCTTGACTTGGCCATACCTAGATTTAGGGTTCTTGTTCTTAGAAGGATCCGTTTCTTAGTCATTGCCCTGGGGCGGTACATTGTGGCCCTGATTCTGTACTAGTGGGGGCTGATTTTCATTCTTGATTTGGGGACCTCCTTGACTATGGCCAGAGGAATTCTATCCTCCTCCTACAACTAGTTGTTGCACCATGTGCATCAATTCTGACATTTTCTCCTTTAGAAGAGTAATCTCCTGAGCATTTTCCTCATGGGGAGAAGTACCACTAGTAGACATCTCTCTTACGTGAGACCTAGTAATGATGGGATCATGTGGTGGTAGCTTAAACTATTTCCTTTTAGCAATCTTTTGATCCTTGTGAAAGAATGGGAGGTGAAAGAAGTGGGGTGCGTTTGACAATGTGTAAACATAACACCAAAAACAAGTTAGTTTATGCCCTTGCTATTTAACATGTACCTACCACTTTCAAAAAAATTGGTTTTGCACCCTTGATCAGGTATTTATCATGGTGAGTTTATACTATGATGCAAGATTAATGTGCGAGATTGGCAATTAACTGAAACTTTCATGACATGCTTAACAATGCGGGAAGGACCCTTCTTTTGATTGCATGCTTGTACAAGTTTTGCTTTTACAATGCTAGGTTCATCAGCTCCAATGATGGGCCTTTTACAATACAAGGAAATGCAATTGTGAGGAAAAGCTCGGCTTTTGATATTGTGGACTTCTTGGGGAAGCTTTTGGACACTTGGATCTCTTGGTAGCTTGGACAACATGGATCTCTTGGGCCTTTGGATCTTTTAAAAGAGCCCTTGGATTCTTGACATCTAGGACCTTTCGGCAATTTAGGCAGCGTGGATCTCCTGGCAATTCAGATCTCATTGCAATTTGGATCTTGGACCCTCTTGGCCACTTTGTCAACTTGTGATCTCTTTGATGATTTAAGCCTCTGGGCAATCTCTTCGAATCTATTCTAGGAAAGCTCTTGAACTCTTGATGTTTTGGAATCCTTGACGGTTTTTTGGCAGCATTTCCTCCTGAATGGAGTTTCGAGTACTTGCCATAGATTATATCTTTACACAATTAGGTGACAAAACCAATTAGTGTATATATATAAGTGCCCTTGTAGGGTTATAAACCCTTAGGGATAGGGTATGATCTAGCATGTACAAGCAACGGGGCTACTTTCCCTAGGAGTTTAATCATGGATGCTGTGCAAACAGGATAGAAAGAACCTGGAGTAGAGCACAATTTCTTTGGCACAAGCAAAAAGGGCGCACTTGTTACGAGACACTTTCGCCTGACCTCTAGCCGTATAAGGGTATCCTTTCCTAGGCTAGGATGTTCACTTTTTAGGCTTTACCTAGTCCTGATGGGCTCTGGGCTTGATCTAGTCCTCATGGGTTTAATATAACTAGGCCAATTATATGCAAAGGCTTAATGGTAGGTTGTTCCTGTCCTAGGGTACTCAATTGCCATACCTCTCCCTTCATGGAAGTTGTGGGGTAGGAAGGATCGAGGGGGCCTTTTCAGCTACTGCTGTCCACCCACGGACCCAGAAGTGCCTACCACATCAGCCTTGAATCTAACTATAGGTAACATTGCCGATGTGTGTGTCTAGGCATCTGTAAATGGGATAATGTGATAGGCCAAGAATGTATTGACTTCTTGTGATGAATTAAATAATTAATTAGCCAAGTTAATTAATTAATTCAATTAGCATGCAATAAGCGTGGTAGCACAAACAAATCACCAACTAAGTTAAAACGTAGTGGAAATTAAATTGACTTAGTAATTTGTTTACGAATGGGGAAAACCTACATGGTAAAAACTCCACCGGGTGATTTTAAGGTCACCACTCCCGAGAATTCACTATTATCACAACAAGCGGTTACAAGTAAAGGAATCCCAGTGCCTTATACTAACCTACAGTTGAACCCTTACCCCAATACCTAATTGGACTTGTTCTGTAGTGACAATCTCTCCTTTCAATGCACGGCTCCTAGTACGTGACTAACCAATTCGATGTGTGGATCTAGTACATGACTTACACACCAACTTGAGAAAGATCTTGGCTGCAAAGCTCTTCAGTTCATCCACACGATGAAGATCATGAAGCTCCTAAATTACAAAACCCTATGGTATACAAACACAGCAGCTTCTTGAATAGAAATATGAACTAGGGCATATGTCTCCGGTTCACAATATACTTGTAAAAAAACTTTTGCATTGAGGTGCATCAGCTATGATGGCCCTTAAAACAATCCTTATATATGTTTAGGGTTGTGAGAAAAGAAAGCCTAAACATCTATACACGAATCGGATGAAAATCAGAACTGAAAATCTGATTTTCTTAAACCTTAATAAATACCCTATCTATCGAGCAATTGTCAAGCATCGGGCTCAAACAGCGTTTTAAACCTCGATAGATACTAGCTTTTGAGCTTTAAAATTCAACACTTCTTCACTTGATTTTTGGACAGACTTGAATGGCTTTAACACTTGAACTTGAAATCTTGTTCCATGAAGCAGTAAACACATCCTAGATTTGCCCAATTACAAGTAAAGTGTGTTTTGTCAAAGGATTAGCCAATTCTATATTGACATATGTTCCTAACATGATTCACATATGTCTTAACAATCTCCCACTTTGGCAATTGGTGACAAAACCACAATAAACAAATGAACATATGTGAGAAGTCATAAATCACTTAACTTATACTCACTTGTTGAATATAATAAAATCTATCCTAACACAAACTCTTGAAAAACTTTGCAAGAAGAGAGTTTATGGCAAGAAGACTTTGACAACCTGTATTTCTGAAACACTTTGAACGAAACTCATCAAGACATCTTAGTATGAAACAAAAATAAAAGATTACATACAATTAATAAGAACCATATGCATAAAGAGAGAAAAGAAACAATGCATGTAAAGATAGGTGAAAGAAATGTAATAACAACCTCATCATATATATATAACATCATAAGTACAAGGTTTGCTATCACAAAGTAAGAACGATGTATCTATAAAAGAAGAAAAGAAAAAATACATAAGTCATCACTACATCCCTCAAAAGAAAAACACTCCCCCTAACAAAAATCTCCTATGCTAACTCTCCCCCTATGTACATGACTACTCTCATCCCAAAACTACTCTCCTTTTTTGTCACGAATGAAAAAGGGTAAGTAACTCAAGTAGTCATTTCATCGTCACTAGGAGAGCTAGCATCCTCATCCTCATCATCATCATCGTCGTCGGAGTCACCATCATCGTCCTCGTCCTTAGATGCCTCTAGAGAAGGAGAGGAAGACTCTACGAAGCCACCAAGGTGAGCCTATCGTCGAGCAATACAGCCGACACGAGTGTTCGCCTGACACAACTCATCACTAAGTGTGTCAAGGTGAGCATCCATGTGCTGCAACTGCGCCATGACCACCTCGAAGGTCACGCCACCTGCTGATGAAGAATGTGTGGATGTGGAATGAGCAGAAGAAGCTGGAGGAGTTGCTATCTCCGTTCGTGGCCACTTCAGTCGCTGTCTCCGTTTGAAGGTAGCAGTGTCTATGGCACGCATGACTGGAAAATGAGGAGACTCAGGATAAGAGACAAAAAAAATGGCGAAGAATTCGGGTGATAACCGAAGGAAAAATGAGCTTATCACTAGTTGTCATATCCCTATAAACATCTATGAGGGATAGGATGAAGTGAGAGGGAAAATCTATGGTAAGCCTCACAAGGAAGGACAACAAAAATCGAGCACAAGGCTCTGTGATAGAGTTATAGTGAGACAATGGCTGGAGAACGAATGTCATCACCATGTTAAGCAACCTCAAACCTTTTGCAAAGCCTAAGCAAGGGGTGTTCTGACAGTCACCCCAAGAAGAAGGTGTCTCTTAGAAAAGAGACGAGAGTTCATCTTTGGACACAGTCCTCAGACAATCACAGCCAAGGTAGTCAAGATGCACTACCTTAGGAACGTGTAGTACCTCGGATACAATATCCGGAGTGACTATGATGCGTGTACCTTGAATGCAAGTGACAAAATGAGGTATTGAAATATCAAATTCATGCATATTAAGGTAAAACTCCTGTATGCTCATGAAGAGACAAGTGACTGGGATGCCACACAGTGACTCTTAACCTCGATTGTAGATGATAGTGGTAAGTTCAGTATCGAAAAATTCTGATAGAATGACTTGGCATTCCGAATGAATGCCTCGTCATGAGAAGTTCTCCAAAAAGTCCTTACGGGCTTTATCATCATGGAACCGAACATGAGATGGAGTCAGAGGGGGAAGAAGAAGAAGATGCCATGGAATGAAGAGGGTTCCGAGATGGAGTAGATTTGCAGAAAAGCACCAAACAGATCAATATAAGAATATAGAGAACTGAAGGTACGTATGCATGAAAAACATGTGAACATGTGACATGTAACATTAAAAGCATCATGGGCTTAGCCCAATCCAAACCTAACATCACACAGCAATTCAACATATATAGCACACATCTATAATGTATGAAAATATAGTTAAAATGCAAATGTGATGCAATACTCGAACATTTAGGATCATTTACACAAAATCCATCCCAAAAATTTCACCAAAACTTCATCAATTTTGAAAAACTCCAAAAATTCTTCAAAAACCTAAAAACCTAGGTCTAATGTGTAGAATGAATGAAGAATGAAGGATTAAGAACCCTTACCAAAGAAAAAAGCTTTGATCTAGGCCGAAAATCACTTAGGAATGAAGTTTGGAGTGAGAGAGAAGTGTTTAGGAAGAGGGAGAGATGTTTTCTGTCGAGAGAGATCGGGGAGAAATGAGAGAAATGTTGCGCGGACCCTATATATAGAAATCCTAGTTTCTCGATGGATGGAGAGGTGTCAAGAGCTGTCAAGAATTAAAAAGCAAGAAATAGCTATCGAGGAGCTATCGAGAGTTGTCTATAACAAAAGGGGCTGGATGGATTGAGAAGCTGTCAAGCAGCTATCGAGATTGAATCTCAAGAATCTCGATGGATCGAGATTATGAAAACAACTATCGAGAAAAGAAGCTTAAGAGGCTCGATAGATAGCCTAACTGTCGAGAGGTATTGAGAAGCTGTCGAGATTGCTTAAAAAAAGTTTTTCAAAGAAGAGAAAAACACAGACATGAATGCAATCAAACATGCTACTCAACCAAAGATCCAAACAACATTTTGAGAGCTCCCAAAATCATCTCTCAACAAGAAAAATGTCAAGCATTTAGATCCAAAACACACACTAAACAAGTCTAACCAATTTTATATTCCAAAAAAAAAAGTTAAGATAGTTTAGTAAGCATACATTAACACATGTATTCCTTGTGATGGCCAAATCACATTGTACCTGCACATGTATCAAAAGTAGCAAAGAATCTTGTGTGTTGTGTGTGAAAAACATCGTAAGATTGCATAAGTGTCTACATGTTATGACGATTTGAGATATGAGAAAATCACTTTAACTCACACATAATCATAACTGTTTGATGGGGATTATCACCTTTGAGGTACATCCTATAACTCCCACATCTCTTAGAAGACATGCTTGCAATTATATATAAAGCATTTTGATTCTTTCTGCTTTTATTTTTCTTTGCATATTTTTCTTTTAAGCAAACCATGCATGGGCATATAAGAGAGAGAAAATAAATACCCAATGATGTTAAGCTTTTGGCATTGAAATTTTGCTATGCCGAAGCATACAAATGTCATTTCATGCTTGGCGGGCAACAGTGGTGAGATGGTTATTTATACCTTTCTCTTAAGATTTTCTAGTTCTTCCAGTCAAAAAGAGTGATATAAGTGCTAAGTACAAGAGATTACTTAATCTAACTCATCACAAACACGAGCCACAAAGCTCACTTTCTTAGTTGTGCATAGAGATGCTCATCTAAGCTACAAAAGATACAAAGTTTAGAAAACTTTGTTTCAATGGCCATCCAAGGTACACAAGTACCAATGTACACAAACACACACTATTTTTGTATTTTTCAAAAATTATTTTTATTTTTATGAAAAAAAAAAAAAAGCAAAACTGAAAAAGAACAAACAAAAACATGTTAAACAAAGCAATGCATAAAACTAGACTGACTCAAAAACAAGAAAGCAAAACACACAAGTAATGCAAAAACAAAAACAAGAAGGGGAGAGAGAGAAAAATTGACTAAATCACTTGGAGTCTTTTTCCTTCCATACCTTGAAAGAATCTTTCCATTTTGCAAACCCTTGATCCAATGGTGAGGGGTAAGAATTGAAACCGTTCAAGTTCGAAAGGAACATGAGGGCTTTGAGAAGATCTCTAAGAGGAGCAAAGGAGGATGGAAACTAATTCTGGTTTCCCCATAAGATCATACTGTTGCTCTATTGAGTGCCTAGGCACTTGTAGCAATTAGGTCGAGTATGTCCAGCTGCTCCACAGTGATGACAGAGATGTTGCATCTTCTGTTTAGGCTTTTGAGTGTTTCCCTTTTTAGCCCTAGGGTTTTTAGTCTCTTTCTTATCCTGCTTAGGGGGTGCTCCTAAGATAGATTTACCCTTGTCTATGTTCTCACTAGCTAACACATTTTTCACATCATTGTCTTCAGATTCAACATTATTAGTAAAAGAAACAAAAACAGTAGTACTAGTAGAAGCAATACTAGGAGAAGAGAAATCATACCCTAAACCAGTTTGATTAGAAGCAGATTTCTGAAGACTAAGCATCTCATCAAGCTTTGCACTTTTGAAGTCCTTTACAACTGAGCTCTGACTTGGAACAACTCTACCTCAAGTTTCTTGGTCTTCTCAGCCAAGAAGTTGTTCTCAAATCTTAGTGCTTCAATGGTCTGATTGGTTTCTTCAAACTTTATGGAAAGTTCTTCTCGATCAAGTTCCAAATCACTAAGCTTCTTGGCGGCCAACATATATAGTTTCTCATGCTTCTCAGACACCTTATACAGTTTTTCATAGGCTATATGGATATCATCTTGATCATCAATTTTCTCGAACTTAGAATCCACCAATTCCTCTTCATCATCCACATCTTCAACAATCCCTTCAGTAGGATTTACAGTGGCAATGAAGGCATTTAGGATTCCATCATCCTCATTGTCAGAATCATCTTCAGGCTTGATGTCGCTCAAAGTAGTAGCAAGTGCATTGCTCTTCCCAATGGTCTTGAGATACGTAGGGCACTCTTGTTTCATGTGACTGAAGCCTTGACTCCCAAAGCATTTAGGTCCTAAGGGAACAGTGTACTGACCGCCATCCCTAGCATCCTTCTTTCCTTTGGCTTGGTTCTTGAACTGAGACGAATTGGACTGCTTGCAGTCTTTATCAAATCCTTTAGCATTGCCATTCTTCATAAACTTTTTGAATTTCTTGGTGATATAGGATTTCATCTTAGAATCTTCATCGCCTGAAGACTCATCAGTTGTCACTTCTCTTGGCCTTCAATGCCATGCTCTTTCCCTTACTAGATTTCCCTATCCTTGTCAAATCCAACTCATAGGTCTGCAGATTGCCAACCAGCTCTGTCAAAGGAATTTTATCACTATCCTTTGATTCCTCAATCATGGTGATCTTGGCATAAAATCTCTTGGGTAGAGATCTAAGCACTTTTCTAACAATCTTGGGTTCGGAAATGGTTTCCCTAAGATTAAAGGCTGAGTTCACTATGTCCTTGAGCTTGGCATAGAACTCATGGAATGACTCATCCTCCTCCATCTTATTCTCTTCGAAGCTTGTAGTAAGCCTTTGAAGCTTTAAATCCTTGAAAGCCTTAGTTCCTTCATAGGTTGTCTGGAGAATGGTCCATGCTTCCTTAGCAGTTTTAGTAGAGGATATCTTCTTGAACCCCTTATTCGTGACCGCACTGAATAACACATCGAATGCCCTGCTGTTGAAATTTGCCACCTTGATCTTAGCATCATCCCAATCGGCTGGCATTTCCTTCAGCTTGGTCCAGCCTATCTCCACAGCTTGCCACACTTTCTCATCTAAAGACTACAAGAAAGCTCTCATGCATACTTTCCATTAAGTATAGTTAGTGCCATTAAATAAGGGAGGTATAATAAGAGACTTTCCTCTATCCATGACAAATAAGGGTCAATGGATCACACAGCAAAGATTAACCCTAATCAGAGTGTGCCTGCTCTAATACCACTTGATAGGCCAAGAATGTATTGACCCCTTGTGACGAATTAACTAATTAATTAGCCAAGTTAATTTACAAAACCATATGGTGTACAAACACAGCAGCTTCTTGAATAAAAAGATGAACTAGTGCATGTGTCTCCGGTTCACAATATGCTTGTGAAAAACTTTTGCATTGAGGTGCATCAGCTGTGATGGCCCTTAAAACAATCCTTATATATGTTTAGGATTGTGAGAAAAGAAAGCCCAAACATCTATACATGGATTGGATGAAAATCAGAATTGAAAATATAATTTTCTTAAACCTCAATAGATAACCTATCTATCGAGCAGCTATCAAGCATCAGGCTTAAATAGCATTTTAAATCTTGATAGATACTAGCTGTCAAGTTTTAAATTTTCACTTGATTCTTGGACAGACTTGCATGACTTTAACACTTGAACTTGAAACCTTGTTCCTTGAAGCATTAAACACATCCTAGATCTACCTAATTACAAGTAAAGTGCATTTTTTCAAAGGATTAACCAATTCTATATTAACATATGTTCCTAACATGATTCACATATGTCCTAACATGATGAAATCCCCAAAGAGATGTGACTATGCCAGCAATGCGGAGCCCAAGTTCGACTCAAAAAGGGTGTATATGTCATGCAATCCTTAATGAAGGGGAAAGACTTTTTCAAAGCACAGTAGAGATATATATATATATATATATATATATATATATATATATATGAAAGTGGATAAAGATGTAGCAGAAATTAAATTTTGCTACCCTATGTTTGCATGTGAAGGAAAGTTGTAAAGCATGTAAGGAAAGCAGTAAAGTATGTGAGGAAAGCGATAAAGCATGTGAGAAAAGCAATAGAGCATGTGAGGAAAGTGGTAAAGCCCCATGTGAAAATACATCAAAGTATCCTTTTTGGAAAAGGATTTTTTTATTTTTTTTGGAAAAAAGATTTTTGCTCTTTTGAAAACAATCTACTAGGATATAGTAAAAGCCTTTTTTCCAAACGAAAGCCCCGAAGGCCAATGCCAATTTCTATGTTTTTGAAAGCCAATGTCCAAAGATTATGATTTTATCAAAAAGCTCTAAAGGCTAAACTCTCATCGATCCTTAGTGGAGTCGCCGGTTTATCAACGCCTGACCCAGAACGGAGAACCGTAGGGCCTTTGTCCGACCACCCACCATGGTGACGCTCCCGCTCACGTAGAGCCCGTTGGAGGCCCCTCTCGATGACTATGCGGTTGGTTGTCCGCGCGGAGCTTCAAGTGCTCTCTCTCTTTCAGTGGAGGAAGGTAGGTCTACCCTTGGAGGTGTGCCATGAAGCCTGGCCAAATTTTAAGGGAATTATCAAAGGTAAGTGAAGTCGCCACCAATCATTGGGTTTTTCTAAGGTGTGATTGGTCACCTATTTCTAGTTGATTTTATTACCAATCTTAGGTTAAGAAAAATGGCATTTGTCCTAATCTAATGTGGATGGCAAAAATTCTTGATTCTTAGGTTCGGAAGTTTGGTTACGTGTGGGGAAGGTGTTAGGCATCCCACAACGCCTATCCAAGGACAGACCTTTGTTTTGATAAAACCTTAATTTTTGGGATTGGCAGTAAAAACACGATTTTGGCATTGGCTTTCGGGCTTTGCATGAATGGGGGCTTTAAGGTTTGGCTTTTGAATGGGTGTGGTCCCAATTTATGCTTTCCTAAGGCATTCGGGTAAAGTACTAGATTTCCACGGCGAAAATCCGTCGACATGTCACCTTACTTTTGCGGCAGAAATTAGGCATCACTTTGCCTTAGGTGACATGGGCTGTGACAATCACACCAGAAGGGGTGAGAAAGTATATATATACATACATCATGTACAGTGCAAGCATGCAGAGCAAGAAAGTAAATGCCTACATCCCTAAAGCATGGCCCAAAATATAAGTGCAAGAAAGTAAACAAGGGTCGCCATACTCTATAGATGAGGACGAATGGTACATGGCATGATATACCTAATAAAAACCATCTAAGAGAGAAAAGGAGGAGGAAGGAAGAGGTTTAAAAGAGTACATAACCAAAGGGAAAGGCTAAACTCCTAAATCTACTGAGCACTGCCGCTTGGCTTATCTCTACATGCTCACATCCGTGCCCTTTTTGCTTATGCTAGGGAGACTGTGCCCTAGCTCCAAGCATCCTCGCTCCATGTGTGTACATGCAAAGGCAAAGACAAGAAACCAGCAGACAAGCAATAGAAGGAAAATATGCAAAGAGCATGTGAAAGAGGCATAAAGCAGATAAGCATGATAGACATGGCAAGCAAAGAAACAAGAAAGCAAGCAGACAAGTAAGAAAGCAAGCAAACAAGAGAGAAAGAAAACAAACAAGAAAGCAAACAAAAGGTGGTGTCTGCGATGGAAAAATGTAGGTTTGGATCAAATGTCCATAGCTTTATTGTGTTGAAGCATGGACGAAACACGAGCAAGCAAGACTCATGAATGGACATGTAAGCAAGAGTGTAAAGATGCACAGAAAGCCAACGGGTGGGACAAACAAGCATGGTAAGCACATCATTGCACGAAGCGGAAAAGGGGAAAGGTATGCACAAAGAAACCATCATCATGGTGATGCATCCCAAATGGTTACATCCAAACAAGGCCTCATGGGCGTTGGATGTAACCGCAAAACCACAAACCTGCTAAGGGCGTCAAGTGTGGCAAAGCCTTGAACTAGAGAGGCTAACACAAGCATAAAGCATAGACATGTAAATAGGGGTGGTCCAAACCCTTTGATATGGGCCTTGGCATATGGATGATGACAAATACCATAGGGTCTAGATCGGGTCCTAACTATTAGGACAAAACACAAGAAAGAAAGACAAAGTGACAAAAAGGCTACAATAGCACATAGCATGACAAACATAGCCTTCGCTTAGGCACACTGACATGGCATGGAGCGCACAATCACATGGAGTATAGCATAAAGCATGTAGAGAACATAGATCCAAGCACATAGACATGTGAGAACATAGATCTAGACATATAGGCTTAGAAACATACATGTAGACATGTAGAAACTTAGCACATAAACATAGAGGAATGTGAATCCAAGCATATAAGCATGTGCAGACAAGGATCTAACCATATAGCATGGAAATAAACATCACACTAGCATGTGAGCATGTAACCCTAATGTCAGCATAAAGCTAAAAAAGGCATAAAACGTAGGAAAACATGGCATAAAACCCTAAGCATGTAGATCTAAACATACAAGCATGTAAAGATGTAAGCAAGAAACATAGCATAAGGCATAAAAAGCAAAGAGATTTAAGCTAGAAACACCAAAAAAAGAAAAAAAAAAGAAAAAGAAAAAGAAAGAAGCAAGAAACTTGCTAAAGAAAGAAATAAATCATGTTATTCAAGCAAAAAGAGCAAGAAAAATGCTAGAAAAAGATTTAGAAGATCGGGTATAAGAACGATACCCTGGGTTTTTTGGTGAAGAAAGAAGAATTAACAAGCTTTGATGTGTTTTTCAGGTGTTTTTTGTGCCTTTTTTGGTGTTTGGAAGAGAGAAAAAATGTGTAAAGGAACCAGGCAAACAGCAAAAATTCAGAAAAATTTGTCTCCTCTTAGGTCTGAGGGGTGCCTGGGGCTATTTATAGCTCGATGCTCGTTTTGAGGCAGCGGCCCTTGGAGGGCCGTTGGCCTCAAAAGGCTCGAAATGGGGTTGATCTTGACACCCCTGGAAAGATCTTGGCTTCCTGTTTCCAAAAAGGTATGAATCTTGGAAATCCAATTGTCAGATCAAAAGTTATGGCTCTCGAAAGTTAATGGTGCATCGATCAGTGCGTCGTCCCGGTTTTCATGATATCTTGGCCGCTCTAACTCCGATTTTGATCCATGAATAGTTATTGGAATGTGAATCTGTTAATCGTCGCAATGGCATTGGTTTCACCCCGTTCTAACAACCAAATCAAAATTAGGGTTTTTGTGCCCACCCAAGATTGACTTCGAGTCAAACTTGGTCTCGAGAAGCTCAGGTCTAATGTAAAACCATGAAAAAAAAAAAATTGTGAGGGTTTTGACCTTTGGTCAAACCCAGGGTTGACCAGAGGCATTTTAGTCATTTTAGCTTAAAAAGGCACTTCAAGTGCTCTAATGCCCGAACGGGTTGCACCACATCATTATATATGTTCTTGTGACCCAATGGAGAGAAAATGATATTTTTGGGTTTTTCAGGGTCCGGCACGCAAATCAAGGGCGGACAAAATACGATACCAACACATATGCCACAACTTTTGCTTGACGGGTACCCTGTGAACATAAGTATCAATGTGGTGTTAAGCTATCTAGGGATCAATACCAAGCATATCTTCATAGAACCATGCAAACACTTCTTGAAATTCTGTGAGTAGCTCTTTGAGATCTTTTCTTTCTTTTTCATTTAGGGTTAAGTCAATTTTAATTAAGTGTATATTCTCATCATTGCCCAAATTAAGAAATTTAAAGTCGGTTCCATAGGTTCAATTTTCTTTTCCAATTGCTTATTAATTTCATTTTCAAATTCATTAGAATAACTTAAGTACAAAATTTCAATATTATGGGACATATCAAAATAAGTCAAATCAGAATTCATCTTATTAAAAATGTTGAAAAGTACATTGGGACTTGCATTACAAACTTTCTTTCCCAAATTCTCAGAAAATCCAACCTAAGTCCAATTATTAAGTTGCCCCACAGTAGGCACAATGAAGGTAGAAGGATCACTTGGTTTCTCATTGGTGATGAAGAACACGTCCCCCTCCATCTTGAGCATAGTCTCCATTGCTTTAGCATCCATGTAGTCCACCCAATCGACCTCCTTCTGAACTTCCTTGATCACTATAATAGGTTTCTCCTTGAAAGTAAGCTTCACATTGAAGAATATCTCCTAACCTGGATACACTTTTCCATCCTTACCTACCCAAAGTACGGGAAAGCTACTGTCGACACCCGGCCCAAAAACAGAGAACCGTTGGGGCCTTCGTTCGACCACCACCATGGCAGCGCTCCCGCGCGTGGGGGGCTCGTTGGAGGCCCCTCTCGAATGATTGGTGCGGTGTGCGCATGTGTAACAGTGTGTAGATAAGCATGATAGACATGGCAAGCAAAGAAACATGTAAGCAAGCAAACAAGTGAGAAAGGAGACAAGCAAGAAAACAAACAAAATGTAGTTTCTGCGAGGAAAAAATGTAGGTTTGAATCAAATGCCCATAACTTCATTGTGTTGAAGCATGGATGACAGACTAGCAAGCAAGACTCATGCATGAACATGTAAGCAAGCGTGTAAAGATGCATAGAAAGCCAACGGGTGGCACAAACAAGCATGGTAAGCATATCATCGCATGAAGCGGAAAAGGGGGAAAGGTATGCACGAAGCAACTGACATCATGGTGATGCATCCCAAGTGGTTACATCCAAACAAGGCCTCATGGGCGTCGGATGTAACCACACAACCACAAACCCGCTAAAGGCGTCAAGCATGGCAAAGCCTAGAACTAGAGAGGCTAACACAAGCATAAAGCATAGAAGCAAGCATGCATAGACATTCAAATAGGGTGATCCAAACCCTTTGATGTGGGCTAAGGTGTATGGACGATGACAAAGACCATAGGGTCTAGATCGAGTCCGAACCAATAGGCCAAAACACAAGAAAGAAAGACAAAGCGACAAAAGGGCTACAATAGCACATGGCATGACAAACATAGCCTAGGTCTAGGCACACAAACATGGCACGGAGTGCACGAGGACATGGAAGATAGCATAAAGCATGTAGAGAACATAGATCCAAGCATATAGGCATGTGAAAACATAGCTCTAGACATATAGGCATAGGAACATACATGTAAACATGTAGAAACTCAGCACATAGACATGGAAGGACATGAATCCAAGCATATAAGCATGTGAAGACAAGGATCTAACCATATAGCATGGAAGCAAACACATAAAACACATAGATCCAAGCAAGGCATAGCCAATAACATCGTACAAGCATGTGAGCATGTATCCCTAACATTAACCTAGAACATAAAGAGGAACAAAGCATAGGAAAACATGGCATAGGGTATAAAGCATGTAGATCTAAACATATAAGCATGTAAGGATGTAGATCTAAGCATGAAAAATGGAAAAAAGCATAAAAAGCATGGAGATTTAGGCTAGAAACACAAATAAAGCAAGCAACATGCTAGGAAAGCAATAAATCATGTTATTAAAGAATAAAAGCAACATAAATACTAGAAAAAATATTTAGAAGGTTACGGGTGTGGATAGTAGCTAAAAAGCTAAATCCACACCCCTAAACCCCAAATCCCAAAGTGTAGAACCAAGTAGAAGGATATTGGATATAAGAACAATACCTTATGTTTTTGGTGAAGAGAAGAATCAAGAGGCTTTGATGTGTTTTTGTGTGTTTTTCGTGTTTGGACGAGAGAAAAAACGTGTAGAAGATGTTCAGGTAGAGAGCAAAACCAAGGGAGACCTCTCTTTTTTGGTCTGAAGGGTGCCTGGGGCCTTTTATAGCCCCGACACGCTTTTCTAGGTGGCGGCCCTTCAAGGGCTACCACCTTCAAACTTCCTCGGATGGGTTTGATCTTAAAACCTCTGGAAATATCTCAAATTTTGGTCTCTAAAAAGGTGTGGAACTTGATAATCCAATGGCCAGATCAAAAGTTATGGCTCTTGGAAGTTCGTGGTTCATCGAACGGTGCGTTATCCCGGTTTTCGTGATATTTAAGCCATTCTAACTCCGATTTTGACCCATGAATAGTCGTTGGAGTAAGAATTTGATAATATTCACAATGGCATTGGTTTCAACTTGTTCTGATGGCCAGATTAGAATTAGGATTTTTGGGCCCATCCAGGATCAACTTTGGGTCAAACTTAGCCAAAGTGGCCAAAAATCTCCAAGAAGCTCGGATTTGATTAAAAACCATGAAAAGTGTCATTTTGTGTGTTTTGATCTCGTTTGACCTTCGGTCAAACCTAGGGTTAACCAGTGGCATTTTGGTTATTTTAGCTGAAAAGGCACTTTGGGTGCTCTCGTGTGGTGCTCTCATGTCCGAACGGGTTATGCCACGTCATTCTGGATGTTCTTGTAGCCCCATGGAGAGAAAATAATATTTTTAGATTTTTCAAGGTCCGGCATGCAAATCGAAGGCAAACAAAATACGGTATCAATAGTTGCCCCTGCTTTATCTGACATCTCGAGTACAATGAGAGGTGTCAGATAAAGAACATGATTTCAAATTTTGTTGCCCCTAAATTTGCGTGCAGAGACTATTCATGGATCGAGACCGAATTTTACCTGACTGGACCGATCTACTGCAGCTACTTCTGAAATATTTTCTGGACACGTCTCTGAACTCTGGGAGAGGAAAAGGTTTTTTTTTTTTTTTTTTGAAGTTTGAACGGGTCAATGCTGCCCAGCGGCCTTTCAAGATGCGTCGAGCTGACCCGATGGCCTAACAAGGTGCGCCGGGCAACCAGACCACCCCAAAGGCCTATAAAAGCCCCCTCTTGCTCATTTTTTTACCTCATTTCTCATTTTCCATTGATTTCCCACTTCTAAAAAATTCTCTGGAGTGGTCTCGAGCTTAGCTGGTCCGTCTTTTCAACTTCAGTCTTGCTGTTTCAGTCTTTTTTACACTTGAGATCAGTGTCTATTTTTTCTTCTTCTCTCCTCTTTTCTACAAGATGTTAGTAGCAATACTACTAGGGATGCATGCTAGTGCTTATTTTATTTTTTGGAATTTTCATAAGCATATATTTTTTTCCATGGTTTATGCCATGCTAACTTAGGAAAATGCACCTATATATTTTATTTTTATTTTTTGTTATATGAGTGCGTAAATATGTGGGAATTTAAATGCTGAAAATAAAATGCGGGATACGGGTAAAGGGACTTATTAGGTAGTCGGGGATAGTGGAAATGTGGTTTAGTGCGCAGCTGCTAGTTTACTCACTGTAAATCGAAAATCTCTTGAGTGAATGTGAGCCTGGGGCGCGGCCGCCAGTTTACCCACTGTAAAATGTGAGCCTAAGATGCAGTCGCTAGTTTACCCACTATAGATCAGGAATTTGGAAACATTTGAGTGAATGTGAGCCCAAGCTGTGGCCGTCGATTTACCAACTATAGAATGTGAGCCTAGGACGCAGTTGCTGGTTTACCCACTGTAGACCAGGAACTTGACTTTTGAGTGAATATGAACCTGGAGCGCGGCCGCCAGTTTATCCACTGTAGAATGTGAGCCTAGAGCACGGCTGCTAGTTTACCCATTGAAAATGTGAGCCCAAAGCGTGGCTGTCGGTTTACCCACTGTAGAATGTGAGCCTAGGATGCAGTCGCTAGTTTACCCACTGTAGAATGTGAGCCCAGGACGCAGTCGCTAGTTTACTCGCTATAGAATGTGAGCCTAGGATGCGGTCGCTAGTTTACCCACTGTAGAATGTGAGCCCAGGACGCGGTCACTGGTTTTCTCGCTATAGAATGTGAGCCTAGGATGTGGTTGTTGGTTTACTCGCTATAGAATGTGAGCCTAGGATGCAATCACTGGTTTTCTCGCTGTAGAATGTGAACCTAGGACGCGGCTACTAGTTTACTCGCTATAGAATGTGAGCATAGGATGCAGTCTCTAGTTTACCCACAGTAGAATGTCAGCCCGGAGCGCAGCTACCAGTTTACCCACTGTATAATGTGAGCCCAGGAAGTGGTTGCTGGTTTACTCACTTTAGAATGTTTGTAAGAATCTGCTTTCTTGTGAGATCATATGCTTGACATAGACCTGCATAACACGTTTAGGAAAAAGTGTTAGTTCATCTATATTGCCATTTAACTTATGGGCTTACCATTTATGTCTAAATTTCTTGTTGTTTTGTAGATTATGTCTCGGAGGGCAATATCCAAGGGAGACATGGGGAAGACCCCCATTTATGCTATGTCCTATGGGGACGATTCTTCTGATGATGAGACCACTTCAGCTGATAAGTGGGTGACTCGAGTGCTGCAGAGCCATTTCAACAATGAGGGTGATGATAGCAGGCCCGCTGGCAGTTTCCCTATGGAGACCCGATCTAGAGGGCGGCGCTTAGTCAAGATGGCCAGCGTCTCTTCTGAGTCCCGCACTATTTCTAGTGAGGCTTCCTCACGACACGGGCCAGCTACAGGGAAAAGGGCCTCTAGAGGAGTGATACGAGCCAAGGACCTCCTCATTGACATAAAGGCTGATTTTTTTGGGGACGAAGTTTTGCCAAACTTGGGCACTCGGAGGCACAAATTGAGACCGAGGTTCCCGCCACGTCAGGTCGGGGCCAATGCTCATACTGGAGATATAAATGGTGGTATCAAAGACACTCACCTTCAGCGCAAGCTGAAGGATCATCCTTCCGCTCAAGCGTGGAAAGGAGAGGTATGTTGTATTTCTTCCTTTGTCATTTATATTTTTGTCATATGCATGTGCTAACAGATAGCATCTGATTTTGAATACAGGGGCCCAACAAGATCCGAGGTCGGGGTGCTTGGTACACTTTTCTTTGGCTGTTGTTTGCTCTTAGGACCCACCGGCACTATGTAAAGTTCTTGAGAGAGTGGACTTTAGGATTTCCTACGAATCCCCCCATACACCATGAGGTAGGGGATCGGGGATCGGGGAGGCTTTGTTGCAACAGTTTCATGCCGAGACAGGCACCTTTCACTTGAGCTATAGGAGTACACAATCCTCCCTCTGGATTGGACGGTCATCTTAGGTATCAGATTTGGCGGATGCCTAATTCTGACCGATGACATGAGCTTTGAGATGGCCTACGAGCTCTTGCGCATCCCTCTCCCATTAACTACAGACACAAGAGGATATTTTAGGCCCACTACGTCGCCATAGATCCGCACTGATTGGCTACAAGGTAGCATTCCTTGGGGTGTGGCACCTACCGATACTCGTCTTCAGTGGTTCTTCATGAGTTTTCTCGATAGTTGCTTCTTTTGCAATAACTGGTCGGTATTATCCTACCAACTACTGTGGGCCATGAGAATAGTCTCCAACATTGGGAGATATGACTGGGGGTCTGTCACTTACGGCTTTTTCATTGCTTTCTTGAGGTGAGCCTCCCAGCGAGATTTCAAGAGTACATCCCAACCTTGCAACCACGGTTCACAGGTTTGTCAGGGACAGTGTATCCTCGAGCATATGCTTAGGCTCTCTGTATAATCACCAGGGTGTTCTAGTGTAGCCAGTTGCTACCTCCGCAGCTTTAGACTACACCACTTGGGGCGAGATGGTAGTTCACCCTTATGATGGCTTATTATTGGGGAAACCTGAGCTTACCATTGCCATGGGTCAGTCGAGGATAGATGATGGTTTTGGGCCCTATCAAGCTGGGAGTTCCTTTTGGTAGAGAGGACCTTTCACTAGGTCATGCTGGTTTTTGGGGTACCTAGAGATCCACCTCCCATCAGCTTGTCATTCGAGTTCGTTGTCTTGGATGACCCGGCTTACGCGACGGGTTCTTTTGATGCCTACATGGAAACCAGCAGGGATTATGTCACTTGGTTCGCAGAGTCCTCTACGGGACCTATCATTAAAGATGTCCCTGTGAGTGGAGTAGAGTGCTGGGAGGCATTATTCGTGCTCAAGTGGCCTTCGGAGCAAAGTGAAGAGTGTATGCAGAGGCTCTGCAGGCCAAAGTGATAAAGCTTGAGACCACTGCTGCCGCTAGGGAGGTGCACATGCAAGAGGAGACTACTAGGGCATTAGCTCAGGGGAGGGAGCTCTAGTAGAGAGATAGGGAGGTCCAAGCTACTATGGCAAAGAGAGAGCGGAGCCAGCTTCAGAGTAAGCTAGCCATGTCTTATGGCTATACCATGATTTTGATGGGAGAGTTACGAGTGGCTCGTATTCCTATTCTACCTTCACCTCATATTCCAAGTTTGGGGCCCATCATTCCTTCATACGAGTTCAGGTATATGCTAGCTCCTCTAAGTCCGTTGGGCGGTTAGGACTCTTTTGCTCAGACTTAGGGGCCTTCTTAGGACCTAGGGTACATTCTAGGCACTTCAGGCAGCGTGGGTCCTTCTACTGGCCCTTTTACCGGATGATGATGATGATGCCGATACCAACCAATATATTAGGGTTAATGATTCTTAGTAGGGTTAGACTTTGTTATAGCATGATGTAGCCCCTAGTGGGCATGTATATATTCCTCATGCATCTTGTAGACATTGCCCCATGATGGGCTAGTTATGTATGTATATTATTCATTGTCTCTGGATAAGCTTGGACATGTGTGTATTATATTGCCCTATAGTGGCCCTTGACGTCTTATATTGTCTCTTTGTAGCTTCATGGTGTATGTATGAAACAATGCCTCTTGTTAAGACTTACATGTATACTTCTGGAAAAAATGCCTTTGAGAGGGCTGCTAATATGTGTGTAAAACAATGCCTCTGATTAGGACTTACATGTATAATCATAGAGAAAATTTCCTTTGAAAGGGCTGCTGATGTATGACTTTAGGAAAAGGGCCTTTAAGAGGGCCGCTGATGTATGACTTTAGGAAAAGGGCCTTTAAAAGGGTCGCTGATGTATATGAAAGACAATGCCTCTAATTAGGACTTACATGCATAACTCTAAGAAATCGCCTTTGAGAGGGCTACCATATCACCATAGAGAAATTGCCTTTAAGAGGACTATAGACGTATGTGAGAAACAATGCCTTTTGGGAGGGCTCACATGCATAATTTTAGGAAATTGCCTTTAAGAGGGCTACTGATGTGTGTGAAAAACAATGCCTCTAGTTAGGACTTACATGTATAACTTTGGAAAAATTGCCTTTGAGAGGGCTGTTGATGTGTGTATGCACTATCGCATTTTCATCATGAATGGTGGTTTTAAACCAACTTGTGTCGCACTCACTTGTTTTGCACTGCAATTTCACGGGTTATCCGGTGGATTTTAATGATGATCATCTCATTGGGGGGAGAGAGAATGGAGAGATCACGTGAAATAAACTGCCCCAGTTTAGGGTTTCATGCGATTCTTGACATGAGGTACACATCCTTGGCGGGACGGATCCATTCTTGTATATTGGACAAATGGGGAAGGAACTGTGCAAAATAAACTACCCTAGCTTAGGGTTTTGCAAGGTTCCAAGCCTGCAAACTGGCTGAAAATGGCCTCGACTTCGTAGGCCATACCAAATGCTGGTAATGAATGTGAACATTCTGAACGAGATCTCCTTAGACGCGCCATGAGGCGGTATGCACTAGTTACTCCCGTTATTGCCTGAACCGGCTATCAATCTAAAGACAGGTTTCTTGGGGTGACCTTATGGGAAATGACTCCCTCCGCCCTCAAAATAAGCAAAAAAATCTACCACATGACTAAGAATGGGCTCCAGTGTTTTTCTGTTGTGAGCTTTGATACCTAGGGCTGAACCGACCCCTGAACTGGGTGAACCAGGCTTTAGAAAATGAGGTTCAAGATATCTAGAGGTGCTGACACACAAAGATAAACTGCCCCAGTGTAGGATTTGTGCGATCTTGGATGCACGAAAGAGAGTTTTTCACAATTTGGTTCACTATTGGGCCAATTACGCACTATGGCGGGTGCCAAAACAGAGGAATCTTTACTCCAAGGTAGTAAAAACATGCCAAATAGGAGGATAGTGCTCAGAGTACTTGGGGCTTTGTGCTTAGGGGGCTGAAAAGCCCTAGCATATGTCCCAAGGGTCGACGGCCATTGTTGGGCCGCCAACAGCCCTTCAAGGACCACCGCCTCAGTTTGCGTGCATAAAAGCTATGTTCAGCCCAGCCGCAGCTCATTCTTGATCTGCGATTTTTTGGGGTCTTCTCCTACCCTTTTCTTCACCCAAAACGTGTAGAAAACACTGTTTTTCATCATTTTTTGCGTAGATTCTCATCAGATCATCAGATTCAGTAGGACCTGTTCATGGATGCTCTTGTTGCTCACTCCTATGACACTTTGGTCGAGCTTGAGAGGGAGTCTTACTATGAGTGAAGAAGCTTAGGAGGTGGTGGAGCTCCTTTTCTTGTGGTGACTAGGCATTCATCCAGTGACTTCTTGGAGACACTACTACTTTTCTTCACACAACACTAGATTGGCATTTGTTAGAGGTCATCACCTCTTGTTGGGACCCTGTTTTGAAATGTCTCACCATTGGAGATGTTGATTTGGTGCCTACCTTGGAGGAGTATGATCGTTTTCTTTCTCTTTCTACCCCAATGAGCACCATTTTTGTTCTACTAGTGCGGCCACGCTACAGCAAGAGACTCACTGATCTGTTGTTCTTCAAAAGGCCCATTGTGGAGGTGCTGACTTGGTATGGCAGCGGGATAGGAGGGAGCATGTCCTTTGATTTTCTATATGATCGGTTCCACTCATTGGAGTGTCTTGTTGGTTATCGTGATGACTTTGTGGACTTAAAGGAGCAGTGGACATCCTACTGGCGTTAGGCCTTCCTGGTGGCCTTTTTTGGTGCGATGCAATTTCCTTCATCATTAAGAGTTGTCAGTTTTGCCATTCTCCCTCTGGTGAGTGCCCTACCTCATGGTATCTCTTTCATTCATTAAGTCCTTGTCTTTATGTCGAGAGATTGGTAGGGGTAGGCTAGGTTACTGTGTTCATGTGTTATAGCTGTGGTTCTGTAGCCACCTGAGTGTCATTGTTAGGGATCAGCCTATGAGCTTTGTGAGTAGGAGTAGAATCTGGGCTATTGTAGTCCTTGATCTTCCTTTTTCAAGGGATACTAAGGGTTGGCTGAGGTACTTGTGCAGCCTGAGTCGCGCTGATTAGACTTGGAGATTCAAGTGGGGTATCACTAGATGGAAAGGGCGGACCCATTGCATTGGTTTACTTGGCATTCCCTTAGTGGGTATCTAGGGGTGCACGGGGTATTTCCGAGTATGGCCATGCGGCAATTCAAGGGTATCTAGCATATCCCCCAACTTTGTGATCTTTCTATTGTCACTTGCGAGTATAGGCTCATGGATATCGATGTAGCAGTGGTAAGGCATGCCTCTGAGTTCTGGGAAGTGCGCAAGTCAAGCATTGACTTCCCCCTTTGTTCTAGGGATGACCAGGAGTGGTTTTCTACTAAGTTTAGAGTGTGGCGAGACACTAGAGATCCCAACTTTGTGTTTGACTAATCATTACCAGTCTCAGCTGAGCTGCCACTTCTGGCTAATGTTTTAAGAGACTATACTCTGGCGTTTAAGATTAGGGTTGAAAGGGCCCTTATGGATCTGAAGGAGTGCCTGAGGGAGGCCATCAGGGATAAAGAATGTTGCGGGTTTGGAGGATGAGCTTGCGGATCTTACTCAAAGGTTTGCCGATTTGGATCATACTTGGGGAGAGGAGTGGGCAGCACTAGAGGCTGGCAGGGCCGAGGCTAGAAGTAGGGCCGATGGCTTAGCATTGGAGCTAATGCAAGCGAGGGCGAGAGAGCAATGAGCCTAGTGAGCCACAGTTGGTTTTCTATCGCCTTCAAACTGAGCTAGCTGAGATGGAGGAGGCTTTGAGAGTTGTTACTTCAAAGGTGGGCACCTTGTGGGCCTTGCTAGAGACTGAGAGACAGGGCTCTACTTTTAATTCCATGATGGAGAGGAAGCTGGTCTGTCTTCGACATTCACATGACAAACTCAGAGAGATTGCCAGAGACCTAGGCTTTGATGCAGCCGGGTTACTTCGAACTCATGCTTATAATGATCCGATTCTCTGTACTAGTTTTGGGAGATTGTGCCAGGCCGTGTCTGATCGCTTGGGCCATGTTTGACTTGCTGGTGTTCTTTTCTGCTTACTTTGTTTATGCACATGAGCTATGTAGTTAGTATCCAATCATGTATGGAAAGGTCCTTCATAAATTGCTAGGCAATTGCTTAAGGCCTTCCTCTTTTTGTATGAGTTCTTAAACCATAATCTAGTCTGTTAGGCATGCTTAGAAACTGAGAGATGGTGGATAGAGATGTTTATGATGATGTTCAAAAAATATTTATGAGATGGGATTTCATGTTTTGGATACCAGAATGCAAGAAAGAAACAGAATGGCACAATATAGGCATGTTAATGAATATGCAGGCAAATGCTTTGAAAGTGCAAGATTATATAAATAAATATAAAATCCATGCATATCAATATCACATTTTTCCAAGGATACATCCTGTTCTAGACGGATCTTTTCCTTTTCCCATTGAGGTACATTTCCCATTGGCATGAGCGAAAACATCTTGTGCAGACCACCGGGTCGTAGCAGTATTGTAGACAAAGAGCGATCTCAGAGGTGTCTTCATATCTTGTCTTGGACACTGGATCCATCTAAATTTTAGATCTTGAGCAGAAATTCAAGCAAGCACAACTAACTGATTTTTCTTTTGAGACTTGACCAAACCAAAATGGCTACCTACGTATCTCCACAAGGAAGGATCAGGTCATCATGTAGTTCAACTGACTCTAATTACCTTAATTTTTGCCTAGATCGCCCTTTCGAGTTTTCAATCTAGCAGGTTCTCTCACACTCTTTCTTTTGCTCTCCTTTTACGTAGACTGCCCTTTTGAGTTTTCAATCTACCTTTTTTATTTTCTCACACTCTCTTTCTTTAGGCTCTCCTTTTGTGTAGACCGCCCTTTCGGGTTTTTGATCTACCTTTTTACATTTTTTTTTTTTTTGTACTTTTTTCTTTCTTTTATTTGACATAAAAACATAGAAATAAGGTGCACCAGACAGGTATTCACTATTCTTTATATAAGCCTTGATATTATGGTACCATGGCTTTTCGTCAGCTTCGACTTCGACACTCATGCATTCTTCGATGTTCATGCAATAGGCTAGAACACCATGGACTTCTATGCACAATTGCTGTATATCATCTCCTTCTGATAACTTGACCATGCTAGCCAGAGTAGCCAAGGCATCTGCAAACTGGTTGTGTGCTCAAGGCATATAGGCAAATGTGATGTTTAAGAACTTCGAAATCAAGTGATTGACACATTTTTGATAAGGAATAAATTTGGTATCTTGGGCTTGCCATTTTCCTTCGATTTGGGAGATGATCAACAAGGAATCTCCAAAGATGCTCAAGTCATAGGCCCCGAATTCTAGGGCCACTTGCAAGCCGACTATGCACGCTTTATATTCTATGATGTTGTTGGTGCAATCAAAATTTATCTAGACTGAAATAGTGATTTGCTAGCCCTTAGGGGAAACTAAGACTGCTCCCACTCCATTTCCAGTAGAATTGGCAACTCCATCGAAATAAAGCTTCCAACGCCATGGTTCCACATTATCGGGTTCTGGCTCTAGTGCCATGACATCCTCATCCGGGAATGGGAAATCTTCCTTGTAAAAGCTAGCTTTTCAAAAATGTACTTAATGAGATACATGTGGGAAATAAGTCGTGTGGTGTAGTAGAGCATTATTGCCGCCACTTGCCTGATGCCCACACTAGGGCGTACACGTCTTTTAATAGCGATTTAGTTGATCTCACAACTGGTGAACTTCTTGCTTAAGTAGTAAATTGCCCTTTCTCTCTGGTCGGGCTCAGCCACTTGGCCTAACATGCAACCCATGGAGGTTTCTTGTACCACTAGGTAAAGGATCAATAGATATCCCGGTGTCAGGAGAACCAAAACAGGAGGGTTCAACAAATACTGATTTATCTTGTCAAAGCCACTTAGCACTCATCTGTCCATTCTATCTTTGTGTCCTTCTTTAAGAGCTTGAATAGTGGATCACATATGGCGGTCAACTGCATTATGAAACGAGCTATGTAATTGACTTTGCCTAAAAAGCTGCGAATCTGTTTCTCGGTTTGTGGTGGCGGCATGTCTCGGATATCTTGGACTTTTGCTGGGTCCACTTTGATTCCTCTTTGGCTAACTATGAAGCTAAGCAATTTCCTTGAACTAGCTCCAAAGACACACTTGTTAGGGTTTAGTCTCAACCTGTACTTGACGAGGTGCTTAAACCGCTTTCTCAAATCTACCAAATGATCCCTGGCGATGCGGGATTTGGCAATCATGTCGTCCACGTGGATTGCAAGGTTACCATGGCTCACTGATAAGTAGCACCAGCATTCTTTAAGCCGAATGGCATTACATCATATGCATAGGTTCCCCAATAAGTGGTAAATGCTATCTTAGCTTTGTCTTCTTCGGCCATTTTGATCTGATTATAGCCTAAGAATCCATCCATGAAGGAGAAGAACATGTTGGTAGAGGTATTATCAATCAGGGTATTGATATGTAGCAATGGAAAGTTATCCTTGGGGCTGGCCCAGTTCAAATCCCAGTAGTCGATGCACATGCGTACTTTCCCATCTTTCTTAGGCACGGGAACAATCTTGGCAACCCAATCTGAGTAAGCTATCGTGGTAAGGAAACTGGCATTAAACTGTTTTTCTACTTCTTCTTTGATCTTTAAAATGATCTTAGATTTCATCCTTCGAAGGGCTTGCCGCACTAGGGGGCATTCAGGCTTAACTGGAATTCTGTGCACGACAATCTCAGTATCCAACCCTAGCATATCTTGGTAGGACCAAGAAAATATCTCTCTAAACTCCTTGAGTAGTGCTATAAGCCCATGTTTCAGGTCCTTAGGAAAGTTTATCCCAATCTTGACGGGTTTTTCATTCTCGCTTTCGTCGGCATGGTTAACCATTTCCGTCTCTTCTACATTGGGCTTGGACCCTTCGCTCTCTCTGTTTAGAGTTTCCAAAATATCACAAGGCAAATTTGGAATTTCCTCTAATCCTTCAATATCATGTTCCAACTTTATTGTCTCATTCATTTCATCAATATCCTCGTCATGGCAACAGGACGATGTACCCGCTTGGGAATCAAAATAGATCCTATAAAATGGAACATATACAAGGAAACATAAGATAATTTGCACACACATATTCATAGGAAAGCAAATAAAGAGACAAATGTAAGGATTTCCTGAATAATACACTGGATAATTTCATTAATGGATTATGGATAGGGGTATAACAAAGTTCATGCTTGATAATGATAAAAGGGAAATATATATATATATATATATATATATATATATATATATTGGAAAATGAACTAGGAAAATGCAAACAAGGAATGCAGGAAATAGGAAATAAACATGCAAAACAAACTAGATATGCTATTCCAACTCTTTCGGGCAATTGGAGGACCCAACCACACGATGATGGAATACTCCTTACTCAACGGGTGCAACCACAAAGTAGGGCTCGATGGTCTAATGGCCTACGGTCTCGCCTGGCACACAGGGCTTAATAGTAGAAGTCAGATCATCCTCTGGGGATATGATGGCATTCACTAAGAATTTTTCAGGACACAAGCGGATGAGACAAGCTAGATCTGATTCCTCCTTGCATGATTCTTGTACTACTTCTGATATAATGACCTCGACCAAAGCTAGAAAAGTGACCTTGATGTGGGAAATAGACATCCCTTGGCTTATGCATTTCCTTTTCTTTCCTCTGGAAGCCTGGAAAAGTTCTTCATCAGAGGGTTGTACCCCAGACCAAAACCTCCTTTGTTCTCTAAGAGTTCAATCAAAGTAGCCTTCCCGTGTCGTATAGCACCGAGGCCTTGGCCTAACTGATAGCTAAATTTAAGCATCTCCTTGGCAGCCATTAAAGTAGCAACAGGCCACGTTGACTCGAGTTCTGAAGCTCTGGAGATCATGGAGACTAGCTTAAAACTATGGAAGGTTGCCTCCAGAAAGGCATTAGCACTAATGTAGGGAACAAAAGTCTCCTTGAAGATAGTCAGGGCTTCTTCAGCCATAATAGTGATCAACAGATCCTCGGATGGGAACTTGAGCCTCTGGTGAAGGGTAGAAGCAATTGCGCCTGCGGTGTGTAGCCAGGGCCTCCCTAGGAGCATATTATATGGGGAATCCACCTTGATGACTTGGAAGTTGACCATGAAAGACATGGGGCCAATTCCAATTACTAATTTGATCTCACCTTGCACCTCCTGGAGAATGCCATCAAAGGCTCTAATGATCATGGTGGTAGGGCAAATAAGAAAGGTATCCACATTCAAACGCTCTATAGTAGACATCGAGCAAACATTCAGGGCTGATCCATTGTCAATTAGTACTCTAAAGGCGATCATATCTTCACACTTTACCATAATGTGCATGGGTAAAGTATGCTTTCTACCTTCTGGTGGTAGCCCATCATTTATAAAGGAAATCTAGTTGGTGGCCAACACCGTTGAGACCATACCCCCAAAGGAAGATTCTATGACACCTATAGGGACACATGTCTCTTTCAAGACTTTCAAGAGAGCCTTGCGGTGGACATCAAAGGATAGCAATAGCATCAAGATGGAGATGTGAGCTGGCGACTTGTTTAGCTACTGAATCACACTATACTCTAAGTTTCTGATAATTTTCAAAAACTCCTCGGCTTCTTCGATTGTGACCCTATTCCTAACGAGTTCAGCTGTACCCTTGCCAATCTCTTTCCTTCTCTTTTCTATCTCCTCAAAAGTATAGTAGCGGCAACTCCTAATAAGCCAGATAGACCTGAAGAGATATTGGTGTAGACCTGCTCCTTTCCGGTTCAAGTGGAGATCAATGACACATTGTATTTCCAGGGGACACAATGGTTATCCTCATAAGGGAACAACTTCGGCATGCGAATGATAACACCCTCTTAAGTTCGTAAATTGGGCTATGGAGATCATTTTTGAATTAATGACCACCAGACTTGGTAGAATGGCTTTAAGGGCTTTTAAGCTGGATACCCTAGAGATTCCGGAGGCAAGCTTTGGCAAAATAGGAGGATCAAAACCTTGAATGGCAGGGACAATGGTGATTCCCTCCTGAACTGATGATGAAGCTGGCCCTGCTACTGTAGGCAATGCCAGAACTGGAGGAGTGAATCCCTCGATGGCTGGCGGGGCTTGCCCTTTTCCTGAATCTGATGACCCTAAATTCGCAAGTGATTCTATGATCTCCTCAATGACTACTGAAAAGGGAGGCACTGAAGTAACCTTACTAAGACATTTCTATAGATATTCATCCCAATCTTTCCTCGACCCAACTGATATAGCATTACAGCTGGCTCCAACTGGGTAGCTAGAGCACATAGGTTGGCTGCCATGCAATCACCTCTTCACACAATTTCCCTTTGAATCGAGATAATACCACAGTTGGTTAGACTCTAAACTTGTGCTCGAATCACTTTACAATCAAACAAGGCATGCTTGTCTTTACTGTCATAGAATGAGCAGATTCCCCAATCAAATCCCAGGGTTCCTATACCCTCAAGATCAAGGTGGCTCTCTTGGATCATGGCTCGGAGCATAGTCTTCCATGGGAATGATGGTGAGGAGAAATCGGGGACTCTTTCTACCACTGTGATGATGGCATTCACATTCCCTTCCTGATGGGGAGGCAAAGGGTTGGTGATGATATTCGGAGTGGCTGCATTATCGAACTGTATCAACTTCTTGTCTATGAGATCCTGGACACGGTCCCTCAAATGGTAACATTCTTCTAGAGTATGCCACTTGACCCCAAAATGGTGTTCACACTTCTTGGATGAGTCAAAACCAGGTGATGGAGGGCCTTCTCTGGGCCTGTAAAATATCGGAGTCACTAGCTTCCTTTCTAGCAGGTGAGCATAGAGATCTGCCATGGGCATGGGTAACGGAGTGTACTTTCGATTTTCCCTCTTAAAGGGATAGGGTGGGTTTGGCCTCCCCCTTTGATTAAAGGTTCAGTTAGGTGCTTGAGTAGACTGAACCTATTACTGATAAGGTCTAGCAACCTAGGTTGCACAAGCAGAAGTAATACCCTTAGGCCTTTCTGATGCATTGTCGACCATATGAACATCGGCTTCCTTAGTCTTGTGGCCAGTCATTTTCTTGACTTGTTGTTTAACCATGGAACTCAAAGACTCAGGATCCATGATCTTCTTGCTCCTAATACCCTCGTCAATACGCGCTTCCCAATAGGGATGAGGCTAGCAAAATGAATGGCTTAGGTGCTGATCATCTTCTCATAACAAGGAGGCTTGAGGTTGTCAATGAACCATTTGTGTTGGAAAAATACATGTTTGTATTGCATACAAGACATACGCAACAGAAAATTAATGGATCTACTTCATTCGTAATTGATAACAAGTACTATGTAAATTTCAGAATATAAGAACAAGAGAGTGTACCTTGGTGTGGTGAAATTCAAAACAAAAGATTAGAAGTACTTGGGAACACTTTTAATCTTCACTCCAATTCCACTTTTGCCCAAGAAGTGTGGTCTTTCAATCATTTTATATGTGTGTGTTCAAGGGAAAATAAGAGAGTGTCCTACACTAACATACAAACCATTTCATTCTCTTACAAAATTTTGTATGTTTCTCTCCTTACAACTAATTCTCTAATTGGGCTAGCCTTTTGGGCCATTCCAACTAGGTTTTAGTATGTGACTTGGAGTGAGACCAAAAGGGAACAAATAAGACACTAGCTCCAATGGGTTTTGGGCTTTTCTGTCAACTCTTAACAAGTCTAAAATTACCATTAATTATATTTAATACCACTATATAAATATAATTGCACTCTAGGCCTTATTAATAAATTATATCCCAAGACTTTATTATACATACAACCCCTTCATAAAAATATTCGTAGTGAAACAAAGTCATGAATGTAGATTGCCACTTTGAAAATTACTACATCTTAATCCTTGAGTACCTGGTTTAACCCTTTAAGTTATCATCATATATTTATGAAATCCAATTTCATAAATATATACATTAGTAACTCCTTACTAAAGTAGTTAGGCCTAACATTCTAAATAACCAAACCCATTAAACTTATCTCAAGGGAAAATTTTATATCTCCATTAAGAGGTTATGAATTCCATCTTGAAAATATATGTTCCATCAACACCAAATGTGGCTACCCAACATACTGAAGTTTTGATCATGACTTTAAATCTCATTCCTGATATATCAAAGCAACCTACACTTTATAATTAGGTCCATTATTCTCTCAGGATTAAGAGTTCATGTAAATAGAAGTCGTGAGATTTATTATTCATTTAACAGTCGTTAGGAGAATAATAAATCTGTCTAGTTCAATATGTCTTAACTCTTAAAACATATCAACATATCAACTAGGAGTCTCCACTTCCATGATCAAGACAAATCATTTTGGTTGATATTTTATAGTCTTTGCATATGAAATGCCTAATTTCATCACCGACTACAAACTAAAGTTCTGAGTTTACAAAGAATTTGTGATTTTTATCTTCCATGCTAAACCGTTCTAGAACCTTATCTATATATCTAGCTTGTGACAAACCTAACATTCTATTATTGCAATCTCGCCAAAGCTTGATCCCTAGATTGAAGTTAGCTTCGCCCAAGTCCTTCATATCAAATTAGCTTGACAACGAAACCTTTGTTGATGACATTACCCCTACATCATTTCCAATGAGTAGAATATCATCAACATAAAGCACTAGGAACATTACTACTTTATCTTGATGTCTTTTGTACACACATGGTTCATCAAGATTTTGTTTAAAACCAGATGACTTGATTGCTTGATCAAATCTAATGTTCCATGACCTAGATGCTTGCTTAAGTCCATAAATGGATCTTTTTAACTTGCATACCATATGCTCTTGGTTCTTTGCTAGGAAACCTTCCGGTTGCATAATATAGATTTCTTTTTCAAGATTTCCATTAAGAAATGCAGTCTTCACATCCATTTTCCAAATCTCATAATCATAATGAGTAGCAATGGATAAGAGAATTCTGATAGATTTAAGCATTGTTACTAGTGAAAAGGTTTCTTCATAATCAATACCTTCTTTTTGTGTATACCCTTTTGCCACTAGCCTTGCTTTAAAAGTTTCAACCTTTCCATCTATCCTTCTCTTCCTCTTGTAAAATTTGCAACCAACAAGTTTAATGTCGTTAGGCGCCTTTACAAGATCCCAAACTTGATTGGAATACATTGAATCCAATTCAGATTTCATAGCTTTGACCCAATGATGTGCACCTATATCATTCATTGCCTCTTCATAAGTGTAAGGATCAGTTTCAGCCTCTTCTGAGATAGATTCATAAGTTTCTCCCAAACATATAAATCTTATAGGTGGCCTTATAATCCTCCCACTACGACGAGGCACCTATGTACTAGTCATCTCATAAGTAGAATCTTGTGGTGTAACTAATACAGCCACATCATCCTTAGTTTCATCCATTGGTTGTTCAATTACAGGTTCATCTAATTCAGCCAAGACAACTTTACTTCTAGGATTAAAATTATTCACATAATCATTTTCCAAAAATTTGGCATTGGTGCTAACAAACACTTTGTTATCTTTATGATTATAGAATAAATAACCCTTAGTTTCCTTTAAATACCCTAAAAACATGCATACTTCGGTTTTTACATCCAACTTATCAGACTTCTCTTTCTATACATGTCCTGGACATCCCCAAATGTGGAGATATTTCATACTAGGCATACGCCCACTTCACAATTCCTTAGGTGTGTTAGGAACTGATTTTGATTGAACTAAATTTAAAATATGCATTGCAATTTTTAGTGCATATCCTCAAAAGGAAATTGGTAAAGTTGAATAACTGATCATGGATCTAACCATTTCTAAAAGAATCCTATTCCTTCTCTTTGCTACACCATTTTGTTGGGGAGTTCTGCAGTCAATTGGGATACTATCCCATTTTGCGTTAAGTAATCCTTGAAATCCCCAAGAAGGTATTCGCCACCTCGATTAGATCGAATGGCCTTTATGTGTTTACCTAATTAATTCTCAACTTCAGCCCTAAACTCTTTGAACTTTTCAAAGGCTTCAAACTTCCATCTCATTAGGTACGCATAACCAAATCTTGAGTAATCATCGGTAAAAGTGATGAAGTACTCATAATCTCCTTTTGCCTGGGTAGACATAGGACCACATACATCCGTATGAACTAATCTGAGCAACTCTTGGGCTCTTCTACCTTTTGCATTAAAAGGTTGTTTGGTCATTTTGCCCTCCAAACAAGATTCACAAACTTGAAATCCATCAAAGTCCAATGGCTCTAAGAGACCATCTTTGATTAGTCTTTTTAGGACATATGTGATTCACTTGTTAGGAACATATGTCACTATTTTATGTATTTGGCTAATCCTTTGATAAAACGCACTTTACTTGTATTTGGGTAGATCTAGGATATGTTTAATACTTCAAGAAACTTTGTCTCAAGATCAAGTGTTGAAGCCATGTAAGTCTGTCCAAGATTCAAGCTGAAAAGTGCCTAGCCATCTATCGAGCTTGAAGAGTTGTTCAGCCCCGTGGCTCAACTGCAACTCGACAAATAAGGTATCTGTCGAGGTTTATGAAAAACAAATTTTTAGTTCTGTTTTGACTCCAATTCGTGTTTATGTGTTTGGGTTTTCTTTTCTCACAACCCTAGACATATAAAAGGATTATTTTAAGGGCCATCAAAGAGTTCACAAGTTGCACAAGTGTTGAGCAAAGTTTGTTCAAGCAATTTGTGACCGAAGACACAGTTTTGCCTTAGTTCATCATTCTTGTGAAGAAGTTGCTGTATTTGTGCACCGTAGGGTTTTGTGACCAAGCATCTTCTTAATCTTCATCGTTGGGATGAACTAAAGAACTTTGTAGCCAACAACCTTTTCTAATTGGTGATTGAAGTCGCGTATTGGGATCCGCGCAATTGGTTAGTCATGTATTGGGAGTCGTGCATCAAAAGGAGAAATTGTCACTACAAAACAAGTCCAATTGGGTATTAGGGTAAGGGTTCAACTGTAGGTTGGTATAAGGTACTGTAATTCCTTTACTTGTAACCACTTGTTATGATAATAGTGGAATTTTGGGAGTGGTGACCTTAAAATCACCTGGTGGGGTTTTTACCGTGTTGGTTTTCTCCACTCGTAGACAAATCACCGTGTCAATTTATTTTCCACTGCATACTTAGTTTAATTGGTGATTTGTTTGTGTTACCATGCGTTTGCATGTTAATTAATTTAATTAATTCACTTGGCTAAATTAATCAATTAATTTATCACAATGGGTCAATTCGTTTTTGGCCTATCAAGTGGTATCAGAGCAGGCACACTCTAATTAGGGTTAATCTTTGTTGTGTTAATCCATTGACCCCTGTTTGTCATGGATAGAGGACAGTCATAATTATACCTCCTTTATTTGATGGCACTAACTATGCATACTAGAAAGTACGCATGAAAACTTTCTTGCATTCTCTAGATATGAAGGTGTGGCAAGTTGTAGAGATTGGCTGGACCAAGCCAAAGGAAGCACTGGCTGATTGGGACGATGCCAAGATCAAGGCGGCAAACTTCAACAGCAGGGCATTGAACACTTTATTCAGTGCAGTCACTAATAAGGAGTTTAAGAAGATATCCTCTACTGAAACTGCTAAGGAGGCATGGACCATACTCTAGACAACCTATGAAGGAACTAAGGCTATCAAGGATTTGAAGTTTCAGAGGCTCACTACAAGCTTCGAAGAGATTAAGATGGAGGAGGATAAGTCGTTCGATGAGTTCTATGCCAAGCTCAAGGACATAGTGAACTCAGCCTTCAATCTTGGGGAAACCATTCCTGAACCCAAGATTGTGAGGAAATTGCTCAGATCTCTACCCAAGAGATTCCATGCAAAGATCACGATGATCGAGAAATTAAAGGATATTGACAAGATTCCTTTGACAGAGCTGGTTGGTAATCTACAGACCTATGAGCTAGGGTTAACTAGAATTGGCAAATCGGGTAAAGGCAAGAGCATGGCACTGAAGGCCAAGAGCAATGACACGGGTGAGTCTTCAGAAGATGAAGATTCTAAGATGAAGTCCTACATCACCAAGCAATTCAAGAAGTTCATGAAGAATGCCAATGGGAAGGGCTTCGACAAGGACCGTAGGCAATCCAGTTCTTCTCAATTCAAGAGCCAAGACAAAAGGAAGAAGGATGTTAAGGATGGCAGTCAGTACACTGTTCCCGCAGGACCTAAGTGCTTTGGGTGTCAAGGTTTCGGTCACATGAAACAGGAGTGTCCTACATATCTCAAGAGTATTGGGAAGAGTAAGGCACTTACTGCTACTTTGAGCGACACTGAGCCTGAGGATGATTCCGACAATAAGGATGATGGAATCCTGAATGCCTTCACTATCACTGTCAATTCTACTAAGGGGATTGTTGAAGATGTGGATGAAGAAGAGGAATTGGTGGAGTCCAAGTTTGAGAAGATGGATGATCAAGATGATATCCGTACAACCTATGAGAAACTATACAAGCTTTCTGAGAAACACGAGAAACTTTATAGGCTGACCACCAAGAAGTTTAGTGATGTGGAACTTGATCATGAAGAGCTTTCCACAAATTTTGATGAAGCCAATCAGACTATTAGAGCACTGAGATTTGAGAATAATTTCTTGGCTAAGAAGACCAAGAAGCTTGAAGCGAAGCTATTTCAAGTCAAAGCTTAATTAGAGAGGACTTCAATTGCAAAGCTTGATGAGATGCTCAGTCTTCAGAAATCTGATTTTGATCGAACAGGTTTAGGGTATGGTCTCTCTTCTTCTAATATTGCTTCTACTAGTACTACTGTTTTTGTTCCTCCTGCTAATAATGTTGAAATTGAGAACACTAATATTAAAACTGATTTAGCTAGTGAGAACATAGACAAGGGTAAATCTATCCTAGGAGCACCCCCTAAGCAGGATAAGAAAGAAGTTAAAAACCCTAGGGCTATGAAGGCTAACTCTCAAAAGCCTAAACAGAAGAAGCAGCATCTCTGTCATCATTGTGGAGTTGCCAGTCATACTCGACCAAATTGTTATAAGTGGTTAGCCACTCAACAGAGCAATGGCATGATAGCATTTAGAAGCCTGAATCAGGTTCAATCCTCTCTTGCTCCCCTTGGAGATCTTCTCAAAGTCCTCTTGTTCCTTTCGAACTTGAACGATTTCAATTCTTCCCCCTCATCGCTGGTTCAAGGGTTCACTCAAAGGAAAGGTTCTTCCAAGGCGTGGAAGGAAAAGGGTTCCAAGTGATTCTATCACTTTTTCTCTCTCTCTCTCCCTTCTTATTTGTGTTTGCATAACTTGTGTGTTTTTGCTTCCTTTTTAAGTCAGTCTAGTTTTTACGCTTTGCTTCGCTTAACATTTTTTTGTTTGCTTATTTTCAGTTTTTTTTTTTTTTTAATTTTGTTTTTCATATAAAAAAAATGAAAAATCAGAAAAATACAAAAACAGTATGTGTTTTTTGTACATTGGTACTTATGTACCTTGGATGGCCATTAAAACAAAGTTTTCTAAACTTTGTATCTCTTATAGCTTAGATGAGCATCTCTATGCACAACTAAGCAAGTGAGCTTTGTGGCTCGTATTTGTGATGAGTAAGGTTAAGTGATCTCTTATACTTAACACTTGTATCACTCTTTTTGACGGGAAGGACTAGAAAATCCTAAGAGAAAGGCATAAATAACCATCTCACCACTGTTGCCCACCAATCATGAATGACATTTGTGTGCTTCAACATAGCAAAATTGGAATGTCAAATGCTTAACATAACTGGGTATTTCTTTTCTCTCTCTTATATGCCCATGTATGATTTGCTTAAAAAGAAAAATATGCAAAGAAAAATAAAAAGCAAAAAGATCAAAATGCTTTAAATATGATTACAAGCGTGTATTCTTGGAAATGTGGGAGTTATAGGATGTACCTTGAAGGTGATAGTCCCCATCAAACAGTTATGATTGTATGTGAGTTAAAAGTGATTTTCTCATATCTTAAATCATTATAACATGTATACACTTATGCAATCTTACGATATTTTTCACTCACAACATGCAATATTCTTTGCTACTCTTGATACATGTGTAGGTACAATATGATTTGGCCATCACAAGGTTTTCATGTGTTAATGTATGCTCACTAAACTGTCCTAACTTGTTTTTGAAATATAAAATTGGTTAGACTTGTTTAGTGTGTGTGTGTGTGTGTGTGTATTTTGGAATCTCTATGCTTAAAATTGTTGTTGAGAGATGATTCTGAGAGTTTAAAATGTTGTTTAGATCCTTGGTTGAGTTGCATGCTTGATTGCATTCATATCTATGTTTTTCCCTTCTTGAAAAACTGTTTTTAAGCAACCTAGACACCTCCTCGACACCTCTTGACACCTAGCCTTTCTGTTGAGATCTTAAGCTGTTTCTTATTGCAATCTCAATAGCTATTTCGACAGCTAGTGGATCGATCGAGCTTCTTTTTAGCTTTTGTTGAATTGCCCCTCGATAGCTCCTCGATAGCTTTATCTGTCGACGCTTTTTTTCCTCGACACCTGTCTCGACACTTATCTTGATACCTCTTGACATCTCTAACTGTCGAGAATTACTGAACACCTATAAATAGGTTTCAACGCGATCCGATCCTCATTTTCTCGATCTCTCTCAATCTATCCGCACCTATTCACCTCCCAAACACTCTCTTCTCTCTCAAAACCTTCAACCCACGTGATTTTCGGCCTTTCCTTGCTTCAAATCAATTGGTATGATCTCTTTTTCTCTCATTATTCGTGCATTTCATGCATTTAGACCTATGTTTTGGGGTTTTTGAAAAATTTTGGGGTTTTTCAAAATTGTTGAGTGTATATTGAAATTTTGGGATGGGTTTTTGTTTAAATGATCTTTAAACCTCATGCATTGCATCACACATGCATTATAACTATATTTTCATGCATTTACATGTGTGTTATATATGTTAAACTATCTGTGTGCTGGTAGGTTTGGATTGGGCTGAGCCCATGATCCTTTTTACTTTGCACGTCACATGCTCATGCATTTTCATGCATACGTACCTTACATTCAATATATTTGTGTATATTTGAACTGTTTGGAGCTTTTCTGAGTGTTTCTTTCTTCCCCCTCACTCTTTAGTTTACGTTAGTGCGTCAATGGCACCAAAACGTAAGTCTGCTCCATCCCAGAACCCTTTGCGTTCTAGGGCCTCCACTTCGTCTTCTGATCCTACCCCTTCTTCTATTCGATTCCATAATGAGGAAGCCTAAAAGGACTTCTCGGAGAACTTTTCTCGACGAGGTGTTCATTCGAAACGTCGAGTCATTTTGGCAGACTTCGCCGACACTGACCTACCTAATGTCATTCATAGTCGGGGTTGGGAGTCACTATGTGACGTCCTGGTCACATGTCCTTCCGTGTTGATTCAGGAGTTTTACTCCAACATGCATGGAATTGATTCTTCAATACCTCTTTTTCATACTCGTGTTCGAGGTACGCGCATTGTTGTCACACCGGAGTTGGTATCCGATGTGCTTCGTGTCCCAAGGGTAGAGCATCCTGACTACCCTGGTTGTGAGCATTTGAGGACTGTGTCCAAAGACAAGATGATCTTTGCTTTTTGTGAGTGCCTTTCTGATTGGGGTGATCGTCAGTTTACACCATGTAAGGCCTTTGCTAAAGGTCCTAGATTCATGAACATGGTGATGACTTTTGTTTTGCACCCACTCTCTCACTATAACTCTATCACAGAGCCTCATGCTCGATTTTTGCTTTCTTTGTTAGAGCACCTCACTATAGATTTTCCTTCATATTTTATTCTTTCTCTTATAGATATGTATAGGGATACGGCTACCCATGATAAGCTCATTTTCCCTTCAGCTATCACGCGGATTTTATGCCATTTTTTGTTCCTTTTCCCTCTTCCGACCACTTCCCCGTTATGTGTGCCATTGACTACGCTACCGTTAAACAAAGCGAGGCGCAGTTTCGATTGAGGCAGTCCGGTATGACAACTCCTCCCACTTCTTCTGCTTCATCCACATCCGTTCCCTCCTCTTCTATGAGCGGAGTGACTCTAAAGGACATCATGGCGTAACTTCAACACAAGAATGCTCGCCTCGACACTCTCTGTAATGAGTTATGTCAGGTGAACACCCGTGTTGGATGCATTGCTCGAAGTCAGGCTGAAATGGGTGGTTATACTATGCCTTCCACTCCTGTGGCCCCTGCGGATGAGAGTGATGCTGATGATGATGATGGTGATGCTGATTCTGATGATGAGGATGATGGCGATGCTAGCTCACCCAACGATGACAAGATGTCTACTTGACACTCTTACCCTTTGTCACTCGTGACAAAAAGGGGGAGTAGTTTTGGTTATAAGAGTAGTCATACTTAGGGGAAGGGTTAGCATAGGAGATTTTTGTTAGGGGGAGAGTGCATTTTGAGGGATGTAGTGAGGATTACTTGTATCTTTTTCTTTTCTCTATTTTAGATACATTTATTCTTGTACATGGGTCTTGTGACCATTATTGACATACATTATACTTATTTTCTTTATATGTTGATGTATGTTTCTTTCACCTATCCTTGCATGTATTGTTTTTTTTTCTTTCTTTATACACATGGTTCTTATTACTTGTATGCAATCTATTATTTTTGTTACACACAAAGATGCCTTGATGAGTTTTTTTTAAAGTGTTTCAGAAATACAGGTTGTCAAAGTCTACTTGTCATAAACTCTCTTCTTACAAAATTTTTCAAGAGTTTGTGTTAGGATAGATTTTATTATATTCAACAAGTGAATATGAGTTAAGTGATTTATGACTTCTCTCATATCTCATTTGTTTGTTGTGGTTTTGTCACGGATTGCCAAAAGGGGAGATTGTTAGGACATATGTGATTCACTTGTTAGGAACATATGTCATTATTTTATGTAATTGGCTAATCCCTTGACAAAACGCATTTTTCCTGTATTTGGGTGGATCTAGGATATGTTTAATACTTCAAGAAACTTTGTTTCAAGATCAAGTGTTGAAACCATGAAAGTCTGTCCAAGATTCAAGCTGAAAAGTGTCTGTCATTAAAGCCTGACAGCTAGGCATCTATTGAGCTTGAAGAGCTGTTCAACCCCGTGGCTCGACAGTAGCTCAACAGATAGGGTATCTGTCGAGGTTTATGAAAAACAGATTTTCAATTCTGTTTTGACTCCAATTTGTGTTTATGTGTTTGGGTTTTTTTTCTCATAACCCTAGACATATAAAAGGATTATTTTAAGGGCCGTTAAAGAGTTCACAAGTTACACAAGTGTTGAGCAAAGTTTGTTCAAGCAATTTGTGACCGAAGACATAGTTTTGCCCTAGTTCATTATTCTTGTGAAGAAGTTGCTGTGTTTGTGCACTGTAGGGTTTTGTGACCAAGCATCTTCTTGATCTTCATCATTGGGATGAACTGAAGAACTTTGCAGCCAACAACCTTTTCTAGTTGGTGATTGAAGTCGCGTATTGGGATCCGCGCAATTGGTTAGTCACGTACTAGGAGTCGTGCATCAAAAGGAGAAATTGTCACTACAGAACAAGTCCAATTGAGTATTGGGGTAAGGGTTCAATTGTAGGTTGGTATAAGATACTGGGATTCCTTTACTTATAACCATTTGTTGTGATAATAGTGGAATTTCGGAAGTGATGACCTTAAAATCACTCGGTGGGGTTTTTACCGTGTTGGTTTTCCCCATTCGTAAACAAATCACCGTGTCAATTTATTTTCCGCTGCATACTTAGTTTAATTGGTAATTTGTTTGTACTACCGCGTATTTGCATGTTAATTAATTTAATTAATTCACTTGGCGAAATTAATTGGTTAATTTATCACAAAGGGTCAATTCATTTTTGGCCTATCAAGTCTTTGAATTAATATGACTCAAACACAAGTGCAAAAGATATGCATCATTAGTAGAAGGAAACTTTCCCTTTAATGATTTTACATGAGAGTTATTATCTAATTCAGAATTGTATAATTCATGCTTATCAGGAGTTAAAATATAAAGACCATCAACAATACTGCCACAACAGATAAACATTTTATCCTTCTTTATTACAACATTGTCATTCAAGATAACACAATATCCATGTTTACCTAAATAAATTGCAAAAATTAAATTCCTACGAACATTAGGTACATATAGACAGTCTTCCAATATTAAAACCCTAGAATCAAAGCATAAATTAAACACTCCAACAACTACAACTGAAATACTGCTCCCATCAGCCAAAGTAAGAAATAATTCCCCTTCACTCAGTTTTCTAGTCTCCTAGAACCCCTACTAAGAATTGCAAATATGGTTAGTTCAACCTAAATCCACACACGAAGAATCCGTGGGATTTCGTACTAAACATATTTAAAGAAGGAATGAACTTTTCATGCCCTTATTATTGGTAACTCTAAATTTTGGACAATTCCTCTTCCAATGACCTTTCTCGCCACAATGGAAACACTTTCCTTTGGTGTAGTCCTTTTTCTTTCCCTTGTTGGCAACTCCTAAGGAAATTTGTTTACCATCTTGCTTGGTAAAGTCCTTCTTCTTCTTCTTTTTACCCTTGCCTTTCGGCTTAGGTTGAGAAGTAGAAACTTCAGCCATATTAGCATCAACACTAGATGTACCAAGAATGCCTTCCGCCGCTACCAATTCATTCATTAATTCAGACAATGAATAAATCTTTTTGTTCATATTATAATTAAGTCTGAATTCCTTGAATGATTCTGGTAGTGACTGGAGTATCATATCCACTTGGGATTCTCCATCAATATTGGCACCTAAAACTTCCAATGTGTTCATATTAGAGATCATCATAAGACAATGCTCCCTCACTGAAGTACCTTCAGCCATTTTGGTATTATAAATTTGCCTTATAGTTTCTTGCCTAGCAGAACAGCCTTGCTCACCAAACATCTCCTTCAAACTTAACATTATTTCCAAAGCTAGTCCTACATCCTGCATTTGATGCTATAGAACATTTGAGATAGATGCTAGAATATAGCACTTGGCTATCTCATTAGATTTCTGCCAACGATCATATTACTGTTTTTCCTCAGAATGATCATCTAATGATGGATAGTTAGGACATGGTTGAGCAAGCACATATTTGTGCTCTTCAGCAATAAGAACAATGTCCAAATTTCTTTTCCAGTCAACATAGTTAGATTTAGTCAGTTTGTTTTTATTAAGGGGAAATTCTACGGTACCCCCCCAAAAAAAGGGGGGGTATGGTACCCATCAGTAGATTACCTGCTATACTAGGTTACTTTTTTCTCACATTTGACGGTTCTATCCTCACATTATGCAGTTCCAACATCACATGTGACAGTTATTTTCTCATATTTGGTAGTTCCCTTACTTTTTTTTCACATTTGACAGTTTCATCCTCACATTGTGCAGTTCCAACATCACATGTGACAGTTCTTTTGTCACATTTGGTGATTCTCTTTTTTTTTTTCTCACATTTGATGGTTTCATTGTCACATTGTGCAGTTCCAACATTACATGTGACAGTTCTTTTGTCACATTTAGTGGTTCCCTTACTTTTTTTCTCATATTTGATAGTTCCATCTTCACATTGTGTAGTTCCAATATCATATGTGACAGTTCTTTTCTCACATTTGGTGGTTCCCTTACTTTTTTCTCACATTTGACGATTTCATCCTTACATTGTACAGTTTTAACATCACATGTGACAGTTCTTTTGTCACATTCAGTGGTTTCCTTATTTTTTTCTCACATTTGACGGTTCCATCGTCACATTATACAATTCCAACATCACATGTGACAGTTCTTTTGTCACATTTAGTGGTTCCCTTACTTTTTTCTCACATTTGACAGTTCCATCTTCACATTGTGCAGTTCCAACATCACATGTGACAGTTCTTTTCTCACATTTGGTGGTTCCTTTTTTTTTTTTCCTTCACATTTGACGGTTTCATCTTCATATTGTGTAGTTCCAACATCACATGTGACAGTTCTTTTATCACATTTGGTGGTTCCCTTACTTTTTTCTCACATTTACGGTTCCATCCTCACATTATACAGTTTCAACATCACATGTGACAGTTTTTTTTGTCACATTCTGTAGTTTCCTTATTTTTTTTCTCACATTTGACAGTTCTATCGTCACATTGTGTAATTCTCACATCACATGTGACAATTCTTTTGTCACACTTAGTGGTTTCCTTACTTTTTTCTCACATTTGACGGTTTTATCTTCACATTGTGCAGTTCCAACATCACATGTGAGAGTTTTTTTTTCACATTTGGTGGTTACCTTACTTTTTTCTCACATTTACGGTTTCATCCTCACATTATGCAGTTCCAATATCACATGTGACAGTTCTTTTGTCACATTCGGTAGTTTCCTTATTTTTTTTCTCACATTTGACGGTTCCATCGTCACATTGTGCAATTCCAACATCACATGTAACATTTCTTTTGTCACATTTAATGGTTTCCTTACTTTTTTTCACATTTGACGATTTCATCTTTACATTGTACAGTTCCAACATCACATGTAACAGTTTTTTTCTCACATTTGGTGATTCCCTTACTTTTTTCTCACATTTGACGGTTTCATCGTCACATTGTGCAGTTCCAATATCACATGTAACAATTCTTTTCTCACATTTGGTGGTTCCCTTACTTTTTTTCTCACATTTAACGGTTTCATCGTCACATTGCGTAGTTCCAACATCACATGTGACAGTTCTTTTGTCACATTTAGTGGTTCCCTTACTTTTTTCTCACATTTGACAATTTCATTCTCACATTGTGTAGTTCTAACATCACATGTGACAGTTCTTTTGTCACATTTGGTGGTTCCCTTACTTTTTTTCTCACATTTGATGTTTTCATTGTCATATTAAGCAGTACCAACATTACATTTGCTCTATTTTTGTCACATATGGCAGTTCTTTTGTCACATTGGGTGGTTTCCTTACTTTTTTTATCACATTTAACAGTTTCATCCTCATATTGTATAGTTCCAATATTAATTGTGACAATTTTTTTTTCACATTCGATGGTTCCTTTATTTTTTTTCTTACATTTGACAGTTTCATCCTCACATTGTGCAGGTCTAATATCACATGTGACAGTTCTTTTCTCACATTTGGTGATTCCCTTACTTTTTTTTTCTCACATTTGATGCTTCCATCCTCACATTGTGCAGTTCCAACATCACATTTGACAGTTCTTTTTTCACATTCGGTGGTTCCCTTATTTTTTTTTCTCACATTTGATGATTTTATCCTCACATTGTGCAGTTCCAACATCACATTTGATAGTTTTTTTGTTACATTTAGTGGTTCCTTTATTTGTTTCTCAAATTTGATGGTTCCATTATCACATTGTACAGTTCCAATATCAAATTTGACAGTTCTTCTGTCACATATAATGGTTCCTTTATTTTTTTCTCAAATTTGATGGTTCCATTATTAAATGTTTACAAAAAATGCTATAGATTTGACACAATTTTTTTGGAACTAATATACGAAACCAATACAATTTTCTATTGATAACCCTTGCATCATTACATAGTGTTGAGATTGACCATAACATTTAATCTGAAGCTCCATTGAGTGCATGAAAGCATGATTTGGCATCCTCTTTCACTATGAAGTTCTTGAATTCCCTTATCTTGGCTAACTATGCTACCCATAAAATAAATTTTACTTCTGTCATTAAAGGACCATTGGAATTAAACTTTTTTGTCCAAGCTTTAAGATAGACCGCATTTCATCTCAAGCTACTTCTCTCTCTCTCTCTCTCTTAGTGAGTCTTAGAATCTCTCTCACCCTCTGCATTTGAGATATTTTAAAATATTTTGAAATTTTCAATTTCATATTTTAATAAAAAGATATTGGATTGTATAAAGAGTCTCAACCTCTCTCACTATCTTTACCTCTCCAAGTAACTCTTTCAAATGGATGGCTCAAATTGTCCTTGTTTGTCAATTTTAGTGAAACACTTGATAATAATGTCCTATGAGTTCCAAAATATCATCATTGTTGTCTCAAAACTAGAGAAATGCTTTAGATTATTTTTTTATTTGATAATGAAATTAAAGGGCAAATGGGCCAGAGAATATTTTATCATTCTATTCCAAAAAAATATCCTTAAGCAAACGTGAGAAATCAAATCAAAAGAATATAGAAGATGATTCAATATGATTCATGAAGAAATAATAAACGAACAAAAATTCATTGTGGTTGATACCACAGACAAAGAAGGTTATCGCACCTACGCTCTTATCTTAGTACAAACTACAAATGTCAAAACTCAAAATTGAAGGTTGTGTATTATCTAGATGATGCATACAGTGCTCTTGTTTGCTAATAGATAAAGACTCACATTCACACTTATACAAAGCATTGTCATTTGAGAGGCTGAAAAAAAAAAAAAAAAAATCCAATAGCTCTATTTTTTAGTGCTTTAAATAATTTAAAACATTGTTGTTTATTATCCTTTGAAGGCACTAGCACTGCTGCCAACTTGTATCGAAAAAGTTCCAACAAGTCCTCCTACAAAATAATGAGACATGTAATTAAAAATTATTCCACAACAATGGAACCAAATCTTAATATAATTCTCTCTTCTAAAATAGAAAAAAGAAACAAACATAAATTTATTAGGCATACCTGTATAAGTGCACCAATATTAAAAAATGAATTCTGCAAGGAAGGAGCCACAAGAACCTGCTTCATAATGGATATGAAAAGTTATCTTGCACAAATATTCCATTAAGATGGATATCAAAAGTTGAGACATTATAAGAGCTTTGTATAAATTTGAGGTAGTCTTGAATTCATAGGGTTGCTTAACTTACCATAAAGGCATAAAGTTATAATCCAGACTTTGTTTGACATCTATAAAAAAATGCATATAAATTCATTAAATTGGAATTTTCTATGTGCTAAGCTGAATATGCATTATAGTTGATATAATACAATGAATAAGCACCACTCATGAATTCAGAGGTCATTGAGCCAATGACCCAAGGTAAGGACGTGTAAATGGTAATGCAAGCAGTAGTAACTAGCAATAACATCAACAACCATAAGCAGATCAACAGTCTTTTTAAAACATCTTTGTTTAAAATTTCTTATTACTATAAACCATAGCATCTTTGTTTAGGGCAAAGAACACAATAGTACTCACAAAAACACATCATACAAGCACCTAAACATGTTGATCCACATCCGCTGACAATAAACATATGATTGAACCCAGCTAAAAAGGAGATAATAGAATTCCTTATCTAGATACATCTCTTAGAGGCCAGAGACAGGATGATATGGCAAGATCACATACCTTGGAACCTACTCTTTGTCATATAAATTCGCTTATGGTAGTCAAAACTAAGGTTAAATGTATTATAGAAACCAAGAAATACCATGTAGCTTGAACCAAGGAAGTAAGAACATGAGCTTGGAATGGTAAAGTCTCACTAGACTAGCACTTGACTACTCACCTACTCCTTTTTAACATTCAGTTTTAGAGCTTCTTTATTCTTTTCTGTTTTTCTAGTTATTTCTTCTTTTAAATTGAAGTTAGGAGAGCTCAAATCTAGCTCTTTGTAACGCTACTAACCAAAGAGACACACAAACAGAGAAGTATTACGTTGGCTAAGTATTGTTTTTTGTTAACATTGACCAAATTCGGTATGAGCACAAAAGCCATCCACTAACAAAAATCAAATACTAATATATAACAGAAAGAAAAGGATGATGTAGATTTTTGCAAGACTATCGTGCCTACTACAAAAGGAAAAGGAATAACAAAGGATTCAATTCATCCATACCACTAATGACTTCACTTTTGATATACCCTCTGCTATCTGCTTAGTAAGCTTCCGTGTTTGCTCCATCAAGTAAAACAAGACTCTCCATGAAAGTAGCTACATATGAATGTTGTTGAATATCAAGATCCTTCTTCTCATGTAGAGTTTCAGTGTTTGTCAACTAATACAAACTTAAAATCCGGCTCCTCTACTTGATCATTGATGTAGCAAACCAGAAGTGAACCATTCTCAGTAAAGGCACTGCAATGAGATACTCTTTCAAATGGTACAACACGAAGTTTATTCCAAGACTCAACCACACCGTAGTCCTTCATAACCCATATGGAGTATTGGGTTCTGGGCTATTCACTCCGCTCCCATGTAATGAAAGCTAGTTCATATAAAAATGATAGAAAGACAATTGTCTCATATCCTTCAATATTTTGTTTCTTGTGAATTTCAGGATTGAAAGACACAAGTTTTGGCATATTGACAATTAAAGAATTTTGGTCTCAAGTTGCAGTTTTTAAATTACTCCAAAATCTATAAGAGTAATAGAAAAAGATGCTACTAAATGGCAAGCTGCAACGGGCTAACAGAGATTAAGTTTTAATAGTTTTAGTTCTTTCCCTAGCAATGTGGCTTCTTCCGTTGGTGATTTAGATCCCTGTGCAGCCTAAACCTTCTGCATTGTGCCTCTTTGGAAGAAACTATACCACATCTTTATCTGTATTCTTCTTCTTTTTATATTCAATGGAAGAGGGAGGATGGTTCCACCATCCATCCCACCACCATTATTCAAGGATGAGAATTTGACATTGTTTTCCTGTCTTTTGAGTTATAATTTGTCCCCCTTTTTGAACTTTGTATAGTTTCCACTTTCCACTGTGTTTTTCCCATTCTAAATCATTTATTTATGCCAATACTTGTATTATAAATCAACAAATTCTTAACAAAACTAAACCAGCGCAGTTCTGATCCTTACCAGTAGATACAAACCCACAAAAAATCAGAAACAAATCAAACAAAACTCACAGACAAATCAGAAAAAAATCAAACGAAACCCCAAAAAATCATAAACAAATCAAACAAAATCAATAGAAAAATCATAAACAAATCAAATGAAACCCACAGAGGCACAAATAAACCTAGACAATCCTATCAATATTTTGTGATTCAGATCTATAATTGATGGAAGAGATAGAATACATGGCATGCAAACAGATCACTATGGTTTTTCCTTAACTTCAACAAATATAGAGGAAAAGGGTTAAGAATCAAAATCCCAAATGAATGCTATAAGAAATTTAGAGACTCTAGATTGTAAAGACACAGGATGCCAAAAAATAGATTCAGTGATTTACCTAAAAACATCAGCAATGAAAGTTGGAGAGGAGACACCGAGATGCGAGAGAAGAACCTGCCTCAGTCAAATCAGATGAGATGCGAGAGAAGAAGCAGCAGAACCAGAACCAAAATTATTTTTTTTTTTTCGATTTTATATGTTAACCTGACTGGCCGGTAACTGATATCCTATTAAAATTACATAAACGGCTAAGATTAAACTAAGTAAATCTAATGGCTAAAACTTATGTGGGTACCGTACCTCCTAAAAAAAAGAGGGGGTACAGGAGAATGACCCTTTATTAAGAATAGCAACAAGTGGGCTAAATGATGCCATGATTAAATCTGAAAACAATAAACATGAATATAATAAGTAAACTAGACATTATCAATTTAGCATATAAACATATAGTATGGAACCTTAATAAAACCATAATATAAAATATGCAACAACAACCCAATCCATGTCTATAATTCCTTATTAGCAAGTATATTATAAACATCATGATTGATTGAAAACTATTCTCATTATTAGCGCTATAACTCTTATCAAACACTAATAATATGTCATATTAACTTTAGCCTCTAAGTAATTGTCACGCCCCGAACCCAAAAAGAGCTAGGCACGTGACAACAGCCACACACTTATAAAGTTTACACTCTACAAGTGTGTAAGGCCCTCTTAAACAATTAAATAATTATCCTTAAGAAAATTTCATCAATAAATTTAAAAATATCCTCAATAAAGAAATTCTCAAAGATCTCCAAATAATAATCTTCCAACATCAAATAAAAATAAACTAAATCCTTTAAGTCTGAAGGATTACACAAATAGTAATCTTAAAACATAAAAGTTCAAAACTTATTCCATTGATTTCCTAAACTTCACTCATGCGCACATCCCAGCGGAAGCCCAAACATATGCTACTCGTCCTGATCAAAATCTGAAAGGAGAAAGAGGAGGGGGGGGTGAGTTGACAACTCAATAAGTAACCAAAATCCAATTATGTTCTATCCAACAATAGATCTATGAAGTAATAAGATGTAATATGAATCTTCAAAAGTTATACTATGCTATGGGTTTTCAAAAATGACTAAAGAAATTTCATAGTCTTAAAATAATAAGTTGCAAATAGATCACATACTTTAATCTTACAAATATATCATAGATGGTTTAGGAAGTAGTCAGTTTTTCATATATCAAAAGCTATAACTTACAATAGGTTCTAAAAATACATAAGCAGTTTTAAAGACTCAAATTAGTTCAAATACTCAAACGTAATTCATATTCTTAACAATCTTATGACTATGGTCACGCTATATCCCCGTGACTGGGCATCAAAGTACCAATGAATAACCCCCATTGGCTTGTGTATCAGAATACCAATGAATAACCCCCATTTGCTGGGTATCAGAGTACCAATGAATAACCCCCATTAGTTTGAGTATCAAAATACCAATGAATAACCCCCATTGGTTGGGTATCAGAGTACCAATGCATAACCCCCATTGGTTTGGGTATCAGAATACCAATGAATGACCCCCATTGGTTTGGGTATCAGAATACCAATGAATGACCCCCATTGGTTGGGTATCAGAATACCAATGAATAACCCCCATTGGTTTGGGTATCAAAATCAATTCATAGTCAATTTGTCCATAATCATATATAATCATATTTTCAGTATTCAAATATATTTGTGATATTTCTATATTCTGTACTTTAAATCAATATAGTTAAAGGAACAATTAAATAAATAAATCATATATTCAATACTCATATTTATTTGTGAAATTTCTCTATTCTTTACTTGAAATCAGTAATACAATAGAAATAAATAGTAACAACTGTAAACAAATTTTCAGTAGTTAAAATACACAAAATAAAACCCATTAGGATAAGGTTACTTACCTCCAAATGCTATTCCAAAAGAAACTTTTCCTTAACAATTCCCCTAAAATCTTTAGATATCACCTAGAACAATTTTCAAACACTATACTCAATAATCAAATAATTCAAGAAAACTTATAACGGTATCCAGCCAGAAGAGAGACTATTCAAAATAACCAATAATTTCCCACTATCAACTCACACCAATATCCCACATAACTTTACAATATTTTTGCTCTCTGTATTTTCTGCCACTAATAGTTCCTAGGAATCAAGTCTATAGTTACACCATACCTATAGGCCTAAAAGGGCCAAAAGTAGATCACCCATTATTATATTCATGAGTTGATATATATATAAAATCACTTAGTCAAACCTACTGCTTTCCCTATACGCCTCAATCAGCCAAATAAACAAATATAATAATAATAATAATAATAATAACAATAAAGAAAAGGAGCTGGCTTTGCTTTCTCAATGTGGTAATTCCATTTATCATATATACATATATAAATGTATATATATTTTTTTCTTTCCTGCTAGTGCCGCCGACCATAGTTTTCTTTTGGCATGAGGATAAAACTAAGGAAAGCACTATATCAAACTAGAGTCAAGCTCCTGACATGCTTTTACAGAAAAAAATACTATTAGACACATATTTTACCTCCGTAATTTATCACACTACCGACCAACACAAAAACTCTTTGCTATTCACCAAAATTCAATTTGGTAAACCTGTGCAACACTTACAGTTACCGCAACACCGGCAGGGAAAAATAGATCTAATTCCTTCTTCGTCTACATCATCATATTTCATTGGATTTTTTTTTTTTTTTTTTAATTATATAGTCTCACTATTAGCCAAAATACCCACATAAAAAATACTCTAATTCTAAATAAAACTTAGATTTGACAAGAAAGAAATTCTTAAACTCTTACCTCAATTGTGCAGTTAAACCTTCTCTTCCAGAGTAATTTCGGTAGTCTCCTCTCTCAAAACATCTCTTGCTATGTTGGCATAATAAGCTTATATATATAGCTAGGGTTTCAACCTTATTTTCTAGAAACCCCTTAGAAATATTAATTATAAATTTGACCCCATAAACAAATTTACTTAAATAACCTTACCTTTTTTTTTTCTTTTTTTTCTTTTTTTTCCGGGTATTACAGTAATAATGACATAGCTCCTTTGGGAGGTTAACATTACACTTAGTCTAGTGTACACTATTATCTAAAATCATGTGCAGCCACATCTCATCTCCCTTATAGTGTTTAAACTTGTAGTACCATGAAACAAAACACCCTCCTTTGGGATATACACAAAGACAAGGGGCTTGTTGACACTTCTTTAAATGGGTAGTTCAATCTTGTAGTACAATGAAGTAAACACCCTCCTTTGGGATTGCGAGGCATATACGCCAAAACGAGGTGCTTAACCACACTACTATGAACCGATAATGGAGGCCGTGAGATCCAACCCTTGTATCTCTCTCCCACTAGATATTTAAAAAGAAAGGTTTTTAATTAGACAACATGTGTAATCTCATTACACATAGCCTTGCACTTTTAAATGTGGAAACACTTAGTGAAAATTCAAAATTCTCAATTTTCGATCGATCGAATGTATCTCTCGATCGATCGAAATCATGAAGATAATTTTAATAAACAATCTGGATGACTCGATCGATTCTCGATTCCTATTTAATTGATCGAAAAGGCGAATTCGATCAATCGAAATGAATTCTCGATCAGTTGAAATTTTAATAAATTCAACATAAACAATCTGCTTGACTCGATCAATTCTCGATTCCTGTTCAATCAATCGAAAAGGATCATTCAATCAATCGAAGTGAATTCTCGATCAGTCAAAACTTGTGAAACTAAATTTTCTAGAATTTTCACCAAATAGTTTTCAACAGTTTTTCATGAACAAAGTACCATCATATGAACATAATAGATTAAGTTTGAGATCAAAACTAAATACCATTGATGCTATAGCCTTAAAGTTCAATTTAACATACTTAATATCAAACTTAAACAACATCATAACATCAATATCAGTTTTTAAAAAATAGTAATTTCAACAACCTTGCAGAAAAATAAATGTATAATCTTCTAACATCATGAAATTACTATCTCTAATTCCAAAACTCACAAAACATGTTATATAGATTTGAAATTGAAAACCTAGCTCATATACCAATTGTTGGAAAAATATATGTTTGTATCAAATACAAGACATACGCAACGGAAAATTAACGGATCTACTTCATTCGCAATTGATAACATGTACTATGTAAATTTCAGAATATAAGAACAAGAGAGTGTAACTTGGTGTGGTGAAATTCAAAACAAAAGATTAGAAGTACTTGGGAACACTTTTAATCTTCACTCCAATTCCACTTTTGCCCAAGAAGTGTGGTCTCTCAATCAGTTTATATGTGTGTGTTCAAGGGAGAATAAGAGAGTGTCCTACACTCACATACAAACCATTTCATTCTCTTACAAAATTCTATATGTTCCTCTCCTTATAACTGATTATCTAGTTGGGCTAGCCTTTTAGGCCATTCCAATTGGGCTTTAGTATGTGGCTTGGAGTGGGACCAAAAGGGAACAAATAGGACACTAGCTCCAATGGGTTTTGGGCTTTTCTGCCAACTCTTGACAAGCCCAAAATTTCCATTAATTATATTTAATACCACTATATAAATATAATTGCACTCTAGGCCTTATTAATTGAAAGTTCAAAAACGTGTACAAAAACACTTTTGAACGTTTAGACCCCCAAAAATAACTTAACCAACTCAAGCAATATGTCAAACAACAAGTGTGCGGAAACTTAACACATGCTATAATATGAAATTGGTAAAACAACTATCTAAGCCAAAACAAAATAAAACCATAGCAGATAATGTAAAGGCAGAGATAGAGAGGAAGGAAGATGCAAACACAAAGATAACACCCGATGTGTTATCGAAGAGGAAACCGAAGACCTCGGCGAAAAACCTCTCCGCCGCCCTCCAAGCGGTAATCAATCCACTAGAAAATACAGTTGGGATACAAGGACAGCAATAGACCCTCCAAGCCTAATCTACCCAGTGCACCTAAGCCCTCCAAGCTTCTTGCTCCAACGAGGTTGCGCCGAACCTTTTTCTTTTCTAGCTTCCCGGATTCCGCTACTACACCGTAGCATCAACCAATGAAGATTGGCTCCTTCCTAACTGCTTCCCAGAACTCTAAACGACTGTCTCACAGAGATGATAATGGTGAGAACCAGGTTTGGTATAATGCCTCTCAAGGTTTTGACAATGGAGAGGAAGAGAGTGAGGGATTTTGATGAGACTCTAAGGTAGGGATTGTGTGTGAAACAATCTTGTTTTTCTTTAGGGTTTCTCTCTCAAAATTCTCTCTGGAAGCTCTCTTTCAATCGTGGGTTAAAGGGGTATTTATACTGGAGTGGAGAGGAATGTGAAACGTCAGGTTTTTCCAAAACAGGGGTGGCTCGCGGCTTGACCTCGCGGCTTGACCAAGTCGCGAGATCCAGTCGCGAGTTAACCGTATGGGCAGTTGTCCTGTTTTGTCCTGTAGTGCTCCAGCTAGCATGACTGTTCATCTTCCAGCATGCTTGGCACGTGTGCAGCTTCTGGCGGCTTGCAGCCGCGAGTCCACCCGCGAGTCCCAGCCGCGACACTCTGTTTTCTTGCACACTCTTGAGCAATCTTCACTCTATCTCACTCACTACCCTTACAACAAACCCACCTAAATACAGGGTTACTAAATGCTGAATTACAAGCAAATTTGGCACGGAATAAAGCCAATTAGATGGTTGAATAAATTCAACCTTACAATCTCTCCCTTTGGCTATTCCGTGACAAAACCCTAAAACAGACTCTAGACTTAACATGTGAGTTGGGAACAGTTGAACAAAACTCACTCACACCTAACTCTAGAAGCTGTGAAGCACTTGAATCATATGAACATAAACTCCTGAAACACAACAATACACCATGATCATTGTAAGCAGAAAATTATAAATGCATATGAAACAGGCAATATGAGATCAAGCAAAGATGGAGTTAATAAACAAACCATGGCTTGATCAATCAAGTGAACACCACAAGGTAGTGATCACAGTGCTCATTCACACTTGGAATGAACACAAGGACATACAAGTTAACAAGCACAAGGCAAGACACTTGTATGCTTAACACTCAACCAATGCATAGCACACAAGGCATATGCATCTAGGAACAATCCTACAAGGGCACAAGAGTGACAGTACATAAACCAAAATGCAGAACATTTAGATTAAGGTACTGATTTCAACATAGCATAAAGGCTGCACTTAAGCAAGGTACATACCATAAAGCCTACAAACTATGCAAAAAACATTAACCCTAAAAGCTTACAAAAGCACATGGGTACAGACCAACAACTTCCTGAATGACATCAGCAAACATATATTAAAGTTTAAACCAAGAGTATAAGTTTAGAGTTAGAAACAGCAATAAAACACAGTGTATCAAAACCATAAAAACACTAAAATACCCAACAAACATAAACCTAAAACCATAAGTTTAGAAGATAAGACTAAAACCAAAAGTATGACAAAAGACAAAAGTATGTGTGTACTCCCCCTATCACTATGCACACTTCCATTTGAACTTTTCTCCCCCTTACTGAATGCTCTCCCCCTTTTTGTCACGAATAGCTAAAGACTCTCGTCCAACTTCCGTTGAATCTCATCTAGCTGATTCTCCATAGTCTCGAGGCGCATCTGGACGTGGTTGTTTGTGGAGTAGAGAAGTGCCACAAGCTCATCAACGCATTTCTGAATATGCTCAAGTACACTGCCAACTCTGTCAGTATGAGGAGCAGTTTGTGCTTGCGAAATACCAGCCGGTGAAGCTTCAGGAACAGCACGTGATGCAGATGTGGTATGAGCAGGTGTCTCTGAGTTAGGGGCAGATGAAGTAACCGGAGAGATGTGAGCACTTCTTGGTGATTTAGAGGAGTGACTTCTGCTCGCTTGAAGAGTGAACAAGGAAATGGGACGTTGACGAGTCAACATTTTACCATCAGCAGGAGGAATAATGCTTGCACTAAGAATGAGTTTCATGACGAGACTGCAAAATGGAATGATTCCTCGAGCTGTAGATCGACACGCGGTCTTCCTCAAGTTGTAGTAGATGTGAGCACATATATCAATGGGGGCTCCTGTAATGAGGTCACACAGAAATATAGCTCTCCCAAGATTGATGAATGTAGTGTTGGACAGTGGGTAGAGATTGGTGAACATGATCAACTTCAGTGTGGTCAGCTCAGGTGCAAACTTTGCGGTGCTGATGGAAGTTCCTGCACTGGATACCTCATGATCGTGTCCTAGGATTTGTAAAATTTCTCCAACCTCTGGATTTCGTTCATCATAGGGAGTTAAATTCACATTCTGAGGTCTGGTGATGCCGAGAAGATCTGCGATGGAGTCTGGGGTAACACTAAACTCTGTTCCTCTGACCTAGAAAATGAGAAGAGGACCAAGATCAGATGCATTGGAGAAGCATTCTTTGACCAGCTTATCCATTGGATCATCAAAGTTTCCGAACAAGTTTGCCCAGTCTCGTTTCTCAAAGATTCGAGGGATGAAAGTAGTCCCTAAGGTGTTGAACTCTACTACCCGTTCCACTATAGTTGTTGACTTGTCAAACACATTGGAGTAGGCGTGTGAGTTAAGGGGAACTCTGAATCTATCCTCATTGGGATCTTGAGATGCCTGAGATGATAGACGAGTCCTTTTAGCAACTGGTGTTGCTGGTTCGTCAGCAACAATGTCTTTACCCCTGGAAGATCGACGAGACATCTGCAAGAGAACAGGCCAACAGAAAAAAACCAAGCAACAATACCCCACAAAAAGATTGTCAACAAGATTCAGTGTAAACAACATTTCAATATATAAACTCAGACTGAAGATAGTGCAGACCCAACCAAAACTTCCAACAATACACAGAAGCACAAACTAATACGTGCATTAAACTTGGTGAAAGTGCACCAAGACAAAGATAGACAACACAACTGACAAAACTGTTATTGAGACAGGTTAACATGACCATGATATGCAATAAGATACAGCATTTGAACATTTAGAGCAGATAACATAAATCACTCCATCAGAGACATGAACATGGGAAAATATTTCAAACATGAAGAAACCAGACATCCACACTGGAGCACGTGGATGAGAAACATACATTATGTTATCATATCAACTCAGTAACCAGAACCAAACACCAACATCAATATTCAGGCAAGTGTAATGAGTAAGTCACATAGACACCAAACCCATTTCAGAAAAGATTCTCAGATTCAATAATAAGCAAAAATCAGAATAATGAAAAACACATTGTGACTGCTCAGCATGAAAACAGGTGAGAACAATAGCAAACACGACACTCCATACCCATTACACAAAGAGATAAGTATAACAAATACAATGCCAGTCCAAACAGTAACAGAAATATGTAGGAAAAAGAAAATGAGATTGAGAAAGCAAAAACCCATACCTTTTCTTGATGATTTGGATAAGAAACAAAGCACCAAAGGGGTTTGGAAAAATGGATTCACGAAGTGTTTGGAAGGAAAACCAGTTTAAAGGGAAGATGAACAGTTACAAAAGTTCGAGGGAAAACTGAAAGAGGTTTAAAAACTGCTCCTGTTTCTGCAAAACACGCGATTTTCGCGACTTGATTAAGTCGCCACACAGTCGCCAGCTCAAGCCGCCAAAGCACTCAAGAACAAAATTTTGAAAAAATTTTCTAAGTGTTTTTCGCGACTGGAAGGTCTACCCGCGAGTGAGTCGCGAGCTAAGCCGCGAAAATCTCTGAGTGAACCTCGCGACTGGACCTTCCACTCGCGAACAAGTCGCCAAAAATGACCAGCGAAGATGCGACTGAGGCTCGCGACTTGACATACCCGCGACTGAGCCGCCAAAACAGGGCAAAACTGTATTTTTGAAATTTTCAGATTTTTCCAACAAAATACTTTCCAAAAACACCTAAAACACTCAAAAATCTTTTTGTGCTTGAATTAACAAAGATTGAGCATGTGAAAACACATTTTATCAAGTACAATCACACAAATGAATATGGCATTTATTGAACATAAACTTGTGTGTTGTGTGTGGATATCAACAATGAGATAGTCCTTTGTCTAATGTGAAGCTTCAATGATCAATTCAACCAAGGCATACACAATTAGCACTAGATCATGTGACCAATCTCAATTATAGAAATATGAATATATGACCTCCCACACATCTTGATAACATAACTTGGAGCTTTTCATTTGACTCTACTATCAATCATAACATTTGATCTTTTTGATTATTTTGAGGCAATCATCTCTCATTGTGAGAGGGATAGATAACATTTCTCTTTGAAGAACAGGCCTTTGGCCTTTTTGAATGAAATTTCACTTTTAATATAAGGTCGCTTACCCTTTTTCCTAGTCAAATACTAGAATGTGCGACAGGCTTTTGCAGCTCAATATCTCTTTTCATTTGGAGATTTACATTTGGTGAGCTCTTTTTAGCAAAACAAAAATAAAAAGTGGGAAGATATATAGACACAAGTCTATGCATGACTCAAGATCAACATAACCATTCACTAATCATTCATGACAAGTTTGAAGATCTATTTACAACAATCACACAGATTTCAAGATTTTTCCCACAGAGATATGAGTGCATGAAAACAAGCAATGCTCGGAAATGCACAAAGCCATTAGCACAAAGGTACAAGGCAAAACAAGTTTTGAGACAAAACCCAACAAAGTCAATCAAGCTTTTTGATTTTCTAATTTTTATGTGATTTTTGGATTTTTGACACAAGAAACAAAAAGATTGATAAAACAAAAATTAAGAAATATTCACAAGAAGACAAGCAAACAACTAAAATCAAAAACAACAAGCATACCAAAGAAACATAGTCACAAAGCATAGGAAGTATTAATGCATGGACATGTTGTAATGCTTATGCATGAGTACCCCTTTTCACCCACACGTCACTTGCGTTTGGGGTGATTTCCTTAAAGGATTGGGTACGGGAGTTAGGGCTTTCAAACCTTCGTGAGAAGCTTTCCAAGCAGTTGGTGAATGCACCAATCATCTTCATCACGTTCATCATTCCGGGATCTCCATTTTGCTCTCTAGATTGATCACCTGCCCAAGTTCTCCTATCAATTCTGGGTCCTCCTGACCTTTGAGGAGTTGCACTGTTCTTTGCTCTCAGCTTTTGGCAATTTGGTCGAGTGTGCCCTTGAAGTCCGCAATAATGGCACACATACGTTCCTCTAGGACCTCTTTGTGGTTGTGGACGTGACTTGGCACGAGATTCAGACCTGCCCACATACTGATTACGATGATTCAGCATCCGTTGGTCCACCACATTCTTCTTCTCCTCCACCTCGAGCTTCACACCAGTACGGTCAGTTACAACTGGATCTTTGGCCTTTACAAACTTCACTTCTTTGGTGACATTTCCAGATGAACTACTTCCTCCGGTATATCCCAGTCCGGATTTGTCTGAAAAGCTCTTTTGAGAAGATATAACATCATCTAGCTTCTTGGTGGTGACCCTCTCTATTTTAGCATTTGCTTGTACAACCTCGTTCTCAAGAAATCTCACTTTAGTGTAAGCTTCGGACAGCTCACCATTCAGTGTTTCAATCTCGCATTTGGCCTCCCTATACCGGATTAGGAGACTTTTGTAGTCCTCCTCAGCCTTCTTCATTTTTCTCACAGCAGCCTTGGCTACCCTTGTGTATTCACCCGACTTCTCCAAGAGTGAGTTGTAATTTTCTTGAAGAGTTGCTGTGCTTTCTTCTTCTTCAGCTTCTGATTCTTCAACAATTCCTAGTGAGTCATCATCACTATGTTCTCCAAGGTCTTGAACAAGCAAATTCAACTCATCCGAAGACTCAACATGAGCAATAGTCATGAAAGCTGAATAGTTCCCTTCTCCATCACAGCTCTCTTCAGATTCTGAGTCAGACGAATCTGAGTCACTCAAGGTCGTGGCATACACCTTGCCTTTCGATTTCAAATAATTAGGACATTCCTTCTTAAAGTGTCCATGCCCGTTACATTCAAAACAAGTGACACCTTGTGTGGATTGGGATTCTTTTCCATCTTTCTTTTTGAAATCCCTCTTCTCCCTTCCAGAATTTTGGAATTTTCTCTTATCATCAAATTTTCCATTATTTTTGAATTTCAAAAACTTTCTGAAATTTTTAACAAGATAGGCTACATCTTTGTCAACCACATCTTCTCCCGATGAGCCTTGATCTTCCACCTTCTCATTAATGGTCTTTAGAGCAAGGGATTTACTCTTCCGTTGATTGGGCAGCGACATCTCATAAGTCTGTAGAGAACCAACCAGCTCCTGTACCTTGATGTCGTCAAGATCCTTGCTCTCTTCAATGGCTGTCACTTTAGCACGAAAACTTTCTGGCAGTGATCGAAGGATCTTTCTTACAATCCTTGAGTCCTCCGTTTTCTCCCCCAAGTTAAACTTACTGACAACCACCTCATTTAGCTTCCCATAGAAAGAGTCAAAAGACTCATCCTCACTCATTTTAAGCTCCTCAAACCGAGTGGTCAGCATTTGTAACTTGGTGTCTTTCACTTTCTTCGTGCCTTCATAAGTTGTTTCCAGAATCTCCCATGCATCTTTGGCAATGGTAATGTGAGAAATCCTGTGAAATTCATCTGGAGACACACCACAGAAAATAGCATTTAGTGCTTTACTGTTAGCATTAGATGCAGCAAGTGCTGCCTTATCCCATGTGGATTTGGCTGCCTCAGGTTTGGTCCAACCAATCTCAACAGCATCCCACACGGATTCATCAATAGAGCATAGAAAAGCTCTCATACGAACCTTCCAAAACGCATAATTACTTCCATCAAAATATGGAGGTGCATTAAGGGATTGAGACCTATCCATCTCAAAAGGGAGTCAAGGATCACACAATGGTAATGAAACCAAACAGCAGTGTACCCGCTCTGATACCAATTGAAAGTTCAAAAACGTGTACAAAAACACTTTTGAACGTTTAGACCCCCAAAAATAACTTAACCAACTCAAGCAATATGTCAAACAACAAGTGTGCGGAAACTTAACACATGCTATAATATGAAATTGGTAAAACAACTATCTAAGCCAAAACAAAATAAAACCACAGCAGATAATGTAAAGGCAGAGATAGAGAGGAAGGAAGATGCAAACACAAAGATAACACCCGATGTGTTATCGAAGAGGAAACCAAAGACCTCGGCGAAAAACCTCTCCGCCGCCCTCCAAGCGGTAATCAATCCACTAGAAAATACAGTTGGGATACAAGGACAGCAATAGACCCTCCAAGCCTAATCTACCCAGTGCACCTAAGCCCTCCAAGCTTCTTGCTCCAACGAGGTTGCGCCGAACCTTTTTCTTTTCTAGCTTCCCGGATTCCGCTACTACACCGTAGCATCAACCAATGAAGATTAGCTCCTTCCTAACTGCTTCCCAGAACTCCAAACGACTGTCTCACAGAGATGATAATGGTGAGAACCAGGTTTGGTATAATGCCTCTCAAGGTTTTGACAATGGAGAGGAAGAGAGTGAGGGATTTTGATGAGACTCTAAGGTAGGGATTGTGTGTGAAACAATCTTGTTTTTCTTTAGGGTTTCTCTCTCAAAATTCTCTCTGGAAGCTCTCTTTCAATCGTGGGTTAAAGGGGTATTTATACTGGAGTGGAGAGGAATGTGAAACGTCAGGTTTTTCCAAAACAGGGGTGGCTCGCGGCTTGACCTCGCGGCTTGACCAAGTCGCGAGATCCAGTCGCGAGTTAACCGTATGGCCAGTTGTCCTGTTTTGTCATGTAGTGCTCCAGCTAGCATGACTGTTCATCTTCCAGCATGCTTGGCATGTGTGCAGCTTCTGGCGGCTTGCAGCCGCGAGTCCACCCGCGAGTCCCAGCCGCGACACTCTGTTTTCTTGCACACTCTTGAGCAATCTTCACTCTATCTCACTCACTACCCTTACAACAAACCCACCTAAATACATGGTTACTAAATGCTGAATTACAAGCAAATTTGGCACAGAATAAAGCCAATTAGATGGTTGAATAAATTCAACCTTACATTAATAAATTATATCCCAAGACTTTATTATACATACAATCCCTTCATAAAATATTTGTTGTAATACAAAGTCATGAATGTAGACTGCTACTTTAAAGATTACTACATCTTAATCCTTGAGTACCCAGTTTAATCGTTTAAGTTATCATCAAATATTTATGAAATCCAATTTCATAAATATATACTTTAGTAACTCCTTACTAAAGTAGTTAGGCCTAACATTCTGAATAACCAAACCCATTAAACTTATCTCAAGGGAATATTTAATATCTCCGTTAAGAGATTATGAATTCCACTTGAAAATATATGTTCCATTAACACTAAATGTGGCTACCCAACATACTGAGGTTTTGTTCGTGACTTTAGATCTCACTCCTAATATATCAAAGCAACCTACACTTCATAATCCAGTCCATTAGTCTCTTAGGATTAAGAGTTCATGTAAATAGAATTCGTGAAATTTATTATTCATTTGACAGTCGTTAGGAGAATAATAAATCTTACAGCAGTCCAGTTCAATATGTCTTAACTCTTAAAACATATCAACATATCAACTAGAAGTCTCCATTTCCATAATTAAGACAAATCGTCTTAATTGATATGTTTTACTCTTCGCAGATGAAATGCCCAATTTCATTACCAACTACTAACTAAAATTCTAAGTTTACAAAGAACTTGTGATTTATATCATCTATAACTAAATCACATACTATGCATCTCATGGATTATATAATAATGTCCAAATATTCATGTTACCATTATTTGACAGTCGTTAGGAGAATAATAAATCTTACGGCAGTCCAGTTCAATATGTCTTAACTCTTAAAACATATCAACATATCAACTAGAAGTCTCCATTTCCATAATTAAGACAAATCGTCTTAGTTGATATGTTTTAGTCTTCGCAGATGAAATGCCCAATTTCATTACCAACTACGAACTAAAATTCTAAGTTTACAAAGAACTTGTGATTTATATTGTCTATAACTAAATCACATACTATGCATCTCATGGATTATATAATAATGTCCAAATATTCATGTTACCATTATTTTAGATAATAATAAAATAACTTTATTAATCACAACATTAAAGTCATACATAATGTCATACATAACATCATACAATAGGATTTAAGGGCACTAATCCTAACAATTTGATCATCTCATTTTCCATCATGGGGGGTTGCACTTATGCGGCTAGCTCATGCCACCTCTAGGCATATTCTCGAAAAGACTCCTCACTCTTCTTTTCTGTTCTCATAAGGACCGTGCGGTCGGGAGCTATCTTGGTGTTGAACCTGTAATATTCCAGGAAAGAGTTGGCCATTTCCCTCCAACTAGAGGTCTTTTCCAATCTCGCATACCATGTGGTTGTGGGGCCAATCAAACTATCAAGGAAAATTTGGCAAAACAGAGGGTGATTATCCCCATAGGGAGCCATCCTCCTACAAAACATGCACAAGTGCACGCAAGGGTCTCCAGTATCATCATACTTGACGAACTCTGGTGCCTTGAACTTAGGAGGTATAACGACCTATGGGAAGTTGGTCAGACTATCTAGATCAATGTTTTCCATGGGCACTAGAGCCTTCTATGATTCAAAGCTTTTCGACTAGAGTTTCCACTTGGCTCTTGACTTGGCCATACCTAGATTCGGGGTTCTTGTCCTTAGAAGGATCTGTTTCTTGGTCATTGCCCTAAGGCGATATATTATGGCCCTGTTCTATACTAGTGGAGGCTAATTTTCATTCTCAGTTTAGGGACCTCCTTGACTATGGCTAGAGGAGTTCTGTCCTCCTCCTACAACTAGTTGTTGCACCATGCGCATCAATTCTGACACTTGCTCCTTTAGAAGAGTAATTCCCTGAGCATTTTCCTCATAGGGAGAAGTACCACTAGTAGACATCTCTCTTACGCAAGACCTAGTGATGATGGGATCACAGCGTGGTGGTAGCTTAGCTTGTTTCTTTTTAGCAATCTTTTGACCATTAAAAAGAATAAGAGGTGAAATAAACGGGGTGCATTTGACAATGGGGAAACACAACACCAAAATCAAGTTATTTTATGCCCTTGTTATTTGACATGCACCTACCATTTTCAGAAAAATTCAACTTTGCACCCTTGATCGGGTATTTATCATGGTGAGTTTCTACTATGATGCAAGATTAATGCACTAGATTAGCAAGTAACAGAAACTTTCATGACATGCTCAACAATGCAGGAAGGACCTTTTTTTTTTTTTTTATTAATGCTTGTACCAAATTTGCTTTTACAACACTGGGCTCATAGGCTCCAACAGTGGACCTTTTACACTACAGGGAAATGCAATTGTGAGGAAAAGCTCGGCTTCTGAGAATGTGGACTTCTCGGGGAAGCTCTTGGACAACATGGATCTCTTGGTATCTTAGACAGCATGATTAAAGCTTCTAGGAAAACTTTTGAACTCTTGACGCTTTGGGATTCTTGACAGCTTTTCGACAGCGTTTCCTCCTAAACGGAGTTTTGGCTACTTGCCACAAATTTTATCTTTTCACAATTAGGTGACGGGACCAAAGTGTATGCATGAATGCCCTTGTAGGGTTGTAAACCTTAGGGATAGGGTATGATCTAGCATGTATAAACAACGGGGTTGCTTTTCCTAGGGATTTAATCATGGATACTGTGTGAACAGGTTAGAAAGAACCTAGAGTAGAGCACAATTTCTTCAGCGCAAGCAAAAAGAGCGCACCTATTACAAAACACTTTCCCCTGACCTCTAGTCCTAGAAGGGTATCCTTTCCTAGGCTTGTTTGTTCACTTTTTGGGCTTCACCTAGTCCTCATTGGCTCAGGGCTTGATCTAGTCCTCACAGGTTTGACATAACTAGGCCAACTACATGCAAAGGCTTAACTGGTAGGTTGTTCCTATCCTAGGAGGACTCAATCACCATACCCCTCCCTCCACGAAAATTGTGTGGCAAGAAGGATCGAGGGGGCCTTTTTAGCTACTTCTGTCCACCTATGGACCCAAAACTGCCTACAAAGTCAGCCCTATATCTAACTATAGGTGACACTGCCAATGTTTGTGTATGGGCATTTGCAAATAGGGAGATGAAATCACCAATGAGATGTGACTACACCAACAATGCAGACCCTGGGTTCAGCTCAAAAAGGGTGTAGATGTCATGCAATCCTTAATGAAAAGGACAGACTTTTATAAAGCACAGCAAATATATATATATATATATATATATATATATATATATGAAAGTAGATAAAGGTGTAGCGGAAATTAAATTTTGCTACCCTATGTTTGCACATGAAGGAAAGCTGTAAAGCATATGAGGAAAGCGGTAAAGCCCCATGTAAAAATACTTCAAAGCCTCCTTTTCGGAAAAGGATTTTTTGGAAAAATATTTTTTGTACTTTTGAAAATAGTCTACTAGGATATAGTAGAAAGCCTTTTTCAAAAGGAAAGCCCCGGAGGCCAATGCCAATTTTTGTGTTTTTGAAAGCCAATGTCCATAGATTATGGTTTTATGAAAAGCTCTAAAGGCTAAACTCTCATCGATCCTCAGCAGAGTCTCCAGTCTGTCGACGCCTAGGCCAAAAACGGAGAACCGTCGGGGCCTTTGTTTGACCACCAACCGTGGCAATGCTCCCGCACGTGCGGGGCCCGTTGAAGGCCCCTCTTGAATGATTGGTGCAGTGTGCGCGTGTGTAACAGTGTGTGGCACGGTTCACATAAGGCATAGGGTGCTCTTTCTCTCTCTCTTAGTGGAGAAAGGTAGGTCTACTTTTGGCATTGTGGCAAGAATCTGGCTCAAATTTTAAGGGATTACCAAAGGTAAGTGGAGTCGCTACCAATCATTGGGTTTTTCTAAGGTGTGATTGGTCACCTGTTTCTAGTTGATTTTATTACCAATCCTAGGCTAAGAAAAAGGGTATTCATACATCCAACACACACACAGTAAACAAGTCTAACCAATTTTATATTTCAAAAACAAGTTAAGACAGTTTAGTGAGAATTTATCAATACATGTATTTCTTGTGATGGCCAAATCACATTGTACTTGCACGTGTATCAAGAGTAGCAAAGAATTTGCATGTTGTGTGTGAAACATAGCAAGAGTGCATAAGTGTCTCATATTATGAAGATTTGAGATATGAGAAAATCAAATACACTCACACACAATCATAACTGGTTGATGGGGACTATCACCTTCGAGGTACATCCTATAACTCTCACATCTCCTAGAAACACGCTCACAATCATATTAAAAGCATTTTTAATCTTTTTGCTTTTATTTTTTTTCTTTGTAATTTTATTTTTTAAAGCATATCATGCATGGGCATATAAGGGAGAGAAGAAATACCCATTTATATAAGCTAAAACATCCCAATTTTGTTGTGCCTAAGCACATAGATGATATTCATGATTGGCGGGTTTTAGTGGTAAGATGGTTATTTATGCCTTTCTCTTAGAATTTTCTAGTCCTTTCCATCAAAAAGAGTGATATGAGCATGAGATATAAGAGACCATCTTAATCGTACTCATCACAAACACGAGCCACAAAGCTCACGTGATTAGTTATGCATTGAGATGCTTATCTAAGCTACAAGAGATACAAAGTTAAGAAACTTTGTTTCAAAGGCCATCCAAGGTACACAAGTACCAATATACACAACACACATTGTTTTTGTATTTTTCTGATTTTTCAATTTTTTTTTTATGAAAAACAAATAAAGCAAAACTGAAAACAACCAAAACAAAAACATGAAAGAAAACACACAAAGCATAAAACTAGACTGACTCAAAAGCTTAAAAACAAACAAACAAGACATGCAAGAACAAAAGAGAGAGGAAGTGACTTAATCACTTGGAGCCTTTTTCCTTCCACACTTTGGAATTGGAGGAAGGACCTTTCCTTTTTGCAAACCTTTGATCCTGAGGTGAGGGAGAAGAATTGAATCCATTAAGGTTTAAAGGAACATAATGGCCTTAAAAAGATCTCCCAGAGGAGCAAGAGAGGGTGGAAACTAATTCTAGTTTCCAGATGAGAGCATACTATTGCTTTCTTGAGTGGCTAACCACTTATAGCAATTTGGACGATATGCCCTGAAGCTCTGCAATAGAAATGCGACTTCTTTTGTTGAGTCTTTTTATTATTGTCTTTCTTAGTCCTAGAGCTCCTAGTCTCTTTCTTTTCAACCTTAGGGGGTGCTTCTAGAATAGATTTACCCTTGTCTATGTTCTCACTAGCTATTTCAGTTTTAGTGTCAACATTCTCAGAAATATCATCATTAGCAAGTGAGACAAACATGGTTTTACTAGAAGAGGCAATATTAGGAGATATAGAGAATTCATACCCCAATCCAGTCTTGTCAGAAGCACATTTTTGAAAGCTCAACATCTCATCTAGCTTTGCACTAGAAGTCCTCTCTAGTTAAGCTCTGACTTGGAATAGCTCCACTTCAAGCTTCTTTGTCCTTTCAGGAAGGAAGTTGTTCTTAAACTGCAAAGCTCCAATGGTCTAATTTGCTTCATCAAACTTTGTGGAGAGCTCTTCTCGATCAAGTTCCACATCGCTCAGCTTCTTGGTGGCCAACCTATACAGTTTCTCATGCTTTTCCGAAACCTTGTATAATTTTACATAGGCTGTATAGATGTCATCCTGCTCATCCATCTTTTCAAATTTTGACTCCACCAAGTCTTCTTCTTCATCAGCAACTTCCATAATCCCTTTATGAGGATTGACTATAGCGGTGAAGGCATTTAGAATTCCCTCATCATCATTTTCATTGGACTCAGTTTCAGTTTCAGTGTCACTCAAGGTTGCAGCAAGTGCCTTGCTTTTTCCAATAGCCTTAAGATATGTTAGGCATTTCTATTTCATATGCCCAAAACCATGACAGCCAAAACACTTAGGACCAGAGGGAACGGTGTATTGACCACCATCTTTAAAGTCTTTCTTCCCTTTGTTCTGACCCTTGGTCTAAGACGTATTTCCTTGCCATCGATTCTTATCTAATCCTTTCACATTGGCATTCTTGATGAACTTCTTGAATTGCCTAGTAATGTAGGATTTCATCTTTAAATCCTTATCTTTAGATGATTCATCCTTCTCATTAATTTTGGCCTTTAGTGCCACATTCTTTCCTTTTCTTGCTTTCCCGAGTCTTATCAACTCTAGTTCATAGGTTTTCAAGTTTCCAATCAACTCTATCAAAGGAATAGAGTCAATATCCTTTGATTATTCAATGGCAGTTATCTTCGCATTGAATCTTTCAGGCAAAGACCTTAGCACCTTTCTTACGACCTTAGGTTCGGGAATAGTTTCCCCAAGATTAAAGGCTAAGTTGACTATGTCCTTGAGTTTGGCATAATTCTTATCAAATAACTCATCCTCCTCCATCTTGATCTCCTCAATGCTTGTAGCAAGCCTTTAAAGCTTGGAATCTTTAACGGCCTTAGTTCCTTCATAGGTTGTCTAGAGAATGGTCTATGCTTCCTTTGCAGTTTTAGTTAAGGATATTTTTTTAAACTCCTCATTCGTGACTGCACTGAAAATGGCGTTCAATGCTCTGCTGTTGAAGTTTGCCGCTTTGATCTTTGCATCATCCCAATCAGCCGGCGCTTCCTTTAGCTTAGTCCAGCCAATCTCTACAACTTGCCACACTTTCTCATGTAAAGACTACAAGAAAGCTCTCATGCGTACTTTCTAGTATGCATAGTTAGTGCCATCAAATAAATGTGGAATAATTAAAGACTATCCTTTATCCATGACAACAGGGATCAATGGATCACACAACAATGATTAAAACCTAATCAATGTGTGCTTGCCCTAATACCACTTGACAGGGCAAAAATGTATTGACCCCTTGCAAATTAATTAATTACCCAAGTTAATTAATTAGGTTCAATTACATGCAATGGCGTGGTAGCATAAACAAATCACCAACTAAACTAAATGTAGCGGAAATTAAATTTTACATGGTGATTTGTTTACAAATGGGGAAAACCCCCAAGGCAAAAACCCCACCGAGTGATTTTAAGGTCACCATCCCTAAGAATCCACTAATCAATAATCAAACGATTATAAGTAAAAATGAATCTTACCAACTACCCTTGGCCTATCCCAAATTACCAACCTACAGTTGAATCTTCACTCCAATACCCAATTGGACTTGATGTTGTAATGAGACTCTTTCTGTTTAATGCACGAATCCTAGTACGTGACTAACCAATGATGCACGAATCTAGTACGTGACTAACTCCAGTAACTTGAAAAAGGTTGTTGGCTGCAAATTTCTTCACTTCATGCACAATGAAGATCAGGAAGCTCCTTGGTTACAAAACCCTTTGGTGTAAAAATGCAGTTACTTTTTTTAGAGAGAATAAGGCACTAAATCACTCAATTGCATGTGCGACGGCCTTTAAAATAATCCTTATATATTTCTAAGGTTGTGAGAAAATAAACCCTACACAAATATACAAAAATATGCATGCAATTAGATCTGAAAAGTCTGATTTTGTAATTCTCAATAGAAACAGCTTCTATCGAGCTTCTGTCGAGCTTTAGTGAACAACTCTTTCTTCACTTGTTTCTTAGTCAAATCTTCATGGCTTTAACGATTGACTTGAACTATTGTTTCTTGAAGTACCAAACCCATCCTAGATCTACCTAATTACAAGTAAAGTGCATTTTGTCAAAAGATTAACCAATTACATAAAATATGTCCTTAACAATGGCTATAGAAGATATAGAGAAGACCTCCTTCATTACTCCATGGGGCCATATTGCTACAAGGTCATGCCATTTGGCCTTAAGAATGCTGGTGCCACTTACCAGCGTGTAGCCACTACTCTATTGCATGATTTGATGCACAAAGAAGTAGAAGTTTATGTAAATGACATGATAGTGAAGTCCAAAGACCGTGAAGGGTACATACCGGCTTTACAAAAGTTCTTTGAAAGAATCCAATTCTATAAGTTGTGGTTGAATCCAAAAAAGTGTACTTTCGGCATGGCATCCAAGAAACTATTGGGATTCATGGTAAGTCAAAGGGAATTGGAGTAGATCCTGACAAGATCAAGGTAATTATGGAGATGAAGCCTCCGAAGACTGAGAAGGAGATCCAAGGGTTTTTAGGAAGGATACAATACATAAGTAGATTCATAGCCTAGCTCACCATGACATGTGAGCCACTTTTTTTACTACTTAAGAAAGAAGTTCCCACAGTGTGGAATGAGCAATGCCAAGAAGCCTTTGAGAAGATTAAGAGTTATCTGATGAAGCCATCAATACTGGTTACACCGGTACCTGAAAAGCCATTATTGTTATATCTCATAACCACGGGCTTTGCTTGCTCAGTACCTAAAGAAGTCTAGAAAAGAGAATGCAATTTATTATATTAGTAAGAAGATGTTCGCTTATGAAGAGAAGTATTCACCACTTGAGAAAACATGTGTAGCGCTTGTATGGGTAACCCGAAAACTCAGACATTACATGCTTGCTTTCAAGGTCTTGTTGATTGCAAGAATGGACCCTTTGAAATATCTGATGGAGAATTCAGTGCAAGATGGGAAAACTGCTAAATGGGTTTTGCTCTTGTCAGAATTTGATATTAAATATGTGACTCAGAAGTCTGTAAAAGGAAGAGCAATTGTTGATCACTTAGCCCATTGTTCACCTAAAGAGGTTGAAGAAATCCAAGGGGACTTTTCGGATAAGGATATCATAGGGATAGAGTTAGAATCATGGAAGTTGTATTTTGATTGGGCAACTAATCAGAATGGAAGTGGCATTGGAGTTCTCCTAATTTCTCCAAAAGGGATACATATCTTATTCTATGGTAGGCTCAACTTTCCTACCACTAATAATGCCACTAAATATGAAGCTTGTATTATGACGTTACAAGCAACCCTAGGTCTTGGGGTGAAAGAGTTGGAAGTATATGGTGATTCAGCCTTGATAATTTCTTAGATTCAAAATAGATGGAAGATTAAGGAAGAAAAGCTAATGCCTTATCATGAATGTCTTCAAAAGTTAGCATCAAAATTCGACAAGATTTAGTATCAGTATGTGCCGAGAATGCAAAATTAGATTGTAGATGCTTTAGCAACAATGGCATCCATGATGGATGGACCTAAGGAAGATGAAGCTCGATCGATAATAGTGGAACAAAAAGAAGAACCGGCTTATTGTATGATAATAGAAGGAGATGAGGGAATGAATGGGGAAGGTGAACGGTATTCAAACATCTTACAATACCTTAAGGATGGGACATACTCGAAGTCTGCAAAAAAGAATGACCAATTAACCATCAGAAGTTGTCCACTAATTACATTATTTGTGGTGAAAGGCTATATAGAAGACCGTATGATGGAATTCATCTCATTTGCGTGACTACTAAGGAGGCACAACAAATAATTGAGGAGGTCCATAAGTCAAGTTATGGGCCAAATATGAATGCACATATGCTGTCACAAAAGATAACAAGACAGGGTTATTACTGGACTACTATGGAAGCAGAATGCGCAGTTCATGTTCGAAAATGCCATCAATGTCAAGTCCATGGAGATTTGAAGCACATGCCACCTTTGCCATTACATACCATGGCTTCACCCTGGCCATTCTCTACATAGGGGATAGATATTATTGGGAAGATTTACCCAACGGCATCAAATGGCCATGAGTTTATACTTGTTGCTATTTACTACTTCACTAAATAGGTGAAAGCTACCTCATATAAGGTTTTGAACTCGAAGAAAGTTACTCAGTTTATTTAGACTAATATCATTCGTAGATATGGGGTACCATATGAAATTATTTTAGACAATGGGCTGCATTTCTAAGGAGAAATGAAGAAGCTACTTCGATAGTTCAATATTCAGCACCATAAATCCTCACCCTATTGCCCTCAGACCAATGGAGCACTTGAGGCTACAAACAAGAACATGGGTGAATTTTGAAGAAGAGCATGAAGAACTATAAGGATTGGCATCCACAGTTACCCTATGCACTCTGGGGTATAGGAAATCAATTCGGTCATCCACAAGAGCCACTCCTTATTCATTGGTGTATGGGATGGAGGTGGTCCTTCCCATTGAAATGGGTGTTCGTTCACTGAGAACAATATTGGAGAGTGAAATCCCCGAAGTGGATTGGTTGCAAAGTAGATATGAACAATTATGCATGATGGATGAGAACAGACTCAAGGCCTTGTACCACATTCAAGGTTACCAAAGAAGACTCAGAAAAGCTTTTGACAAGAAAGTAAGAGCTAGAGATTTGAAGTAGGGAGATTTACTGCTAAAGGAGATTCAAGCCCCGATTTAGGAAACAAATTGGAAATTCAAGTAAAATTGGGTAGGTCCATATATTATCAAACAGATATACTCTGGAGGAGCGAAAAGGTTGATGGACTTAGATGCAAACCCTTTCACTAAGCCGACCCATATGGATCAATTGAAGAAATGCCACGTCTAAGGGGGTAGGCTAAAAAAACCACACCTAAAGTGGTTGTAAATTATATTATTTTCTTTCCTAGGTTCGGCAAAAATAAAAATAAAAATGAGAGAGCCTACTAGGTTGAAAACCCGAAGGGGCGGCCTAGGCAAAAGTTAAGGAATAAAATGAACTACGTGATGACCTAATCCTTCTACCAAGGAGGTACATAGGAAACCATATATTGGTCTGGTCACAACTTACCCAAACCCACCATTTACCCATCAAGCAAAAAAAAAAAAAAAAATAGAGAGAGAGAGAGGAGAAAATTGTTGCCAAAATTTAACCGTTTCATTAAACCATGCCCTTACACAAACTTTAAAAAACCAAAACCTTAAACCAAACTCTAAAATGTCAAACCCTAAACAAATCAAACCCTATACAAAACCTTAAACCTGAAAGTCCTAAATAATTCCTAAACCTAAGAGTTTCACACTAACTTTTAAAATAAACATGTTCAAAGCCAACAATAACAGAATCATTTTTTCTTCTATCTTTTCTCCTTTGGTTGTCCATTGGTTCCATCCATAGTAGGTACTTTGTCATCTTTGTCTCTCCTTTTGAACTCATAGTTGTTGTCCTCGTGCTTGTTTTGATTATCTTTAAGAAATTGTTTCCTTATAAAAGCCATGTTAGCTTCCTTATCCGCAATGTTGTTCACCAGCTAATTAGAATATTCCACGATCATCCTATGAAAGTGAACCTTAACAAAAGATCGATCCACTCGGTCAGCCATGTCCAAGCCCAGTAGCATATTCCTTACAAAAGTAGGAGTTGTGTCCACAAGAGTGAAAGGTTTTATCCTTCTACCACTAGGCATTCCTTGCTCATACTGAAATTGTCTCAAGAGTCTATTAGTGTTAGGACATATGTGATTCACTTGTTAGGACATATGTGATTCACTTGTTAGGAACATATGTCACTATTTTATGTAATTGGCTAATCCTTTGACAAAACGCACTTTACTTGTAATTGGGTAGATCTAGGTGTTTTTAATACTTCAAGAAACTGTGTTTCAAGATCAAGTGTTGAAGTCATCAAGTCTGTCCAAGAAACAAGTTGAAAAGTGCAAGTTCATTAAAGCTTGACAACTAGCATGTGTTGAGGTTTAAGAACCTGTTCAGCCTGTGTGCTTGACACCTGCTCAACAGTTGCTCGACACCTCCTATCTGTCGAGGTTTAAGAAAGAATCAGAAATTCTGATATGTTTTCTTGGAATCCATGAATGTGTCTTTAGGACTTCTTTTCTCCTAACCCTAGACATATAAAAGAATTATTTTAAGGGTCGTCAAAGAGTTCACAAGTTGCACAAGCTTTGAGAAAAGTCTGTTCAAGCAAGTCCAATTGGGTATTGGGGTAAGGGTTCAACTGTAGGTTGGTATAAGGTACTGGGAATCCTTTACTTATAACTGCTTGTTATGATAATAGTGGAATTTCAGGAGTGGTGACCTTAAAATCACCCGGTGGGTTTTTTTGTCATGTTGGTTTTCCCCATTCATAAACAAATCACCGTGTCAATTTAATTTCCGCTACACTTAGTCTAATTGGTGATTTTTTTGTGCTACCATGCGCTTTGCATGTTAATTTGATTAATTAATAAACTTGGTTAATTAATCAATTAATTTAATCACAAGGGGTCAATACGTTTTTGGCCTATCAATCAGCCTTATAGAAAGTTGCCCTCCTTAATCCAACCAAGAAGATGTGATCTGATCTAGGAGACTGCAACAAAGGAGGTAGACACTTCCACCAATAAAAATCCCATCGAATTAAGATATTGGCTTTCTTGTTCAGGAATTTCACCTTGTTACTTTCAATCTGACACTCAGTCTTAAGAATAGCCCTACTAAGGAAATTAATAGGGCCATAATTAGCAACAATGGGTACAGCGATCATGTCCAGTCTTTCCATCAACCATATCTACAAAGTCAAAGGACTCCCAAGAAATTGTTGCGACTCTCTACCAAGAAATACAGAGTCCAACCTTAAAAGAGTTTCTGCCAAGATCAGAGAAGCAGGATTATCACCATACTTGACTTACAATACCTATAGGTCGAGCATCCACAAAGCCAAGCCTTCTAAAACAAAACAAGAATTCTCCCATGAAGCAAAAAGCTAAACCAAAAGTTTTCTACATGTTGTCAGACACACCATAAGTACGCTTAGTAATAAGCCTTGTAACAACTGCATGAAGATTCACCATGTGGCCTTTAATCGTGCTACTAGTAATTGAGGTAGGAAGCCCTAGAGCATCAAATAAGATCTCCCTACGTTTGGGATCACAAGAAACTGCTACGGATTTTTGGCTAGGTTCATAACCCAGAATAGCTAAAAATTCTTCGATCGTGGGACAAAGTTCAGCAGTTTTAAACTAGATTACATGGTCTTCGATATCCTAGAACTTCACTACAGCACGGAGAAAATCCTACTTGATCTTGACATTCCTTAAAACCTTGATACCTTCTAACTTGTAGGCTATGAAATTGGTCTTGGTGACAAAATCAAAGCTACGAACCCATCTGCTGATATCATGTGTGATTGAATAAGGAAAATTTTGTTTGCTGGCCATGAATAATTCTTGTATGTGATTGCTATTTCTTGATAGCTTTGATGTAGATATTTTTTTGCAGGTTTAATGCTAAAATAGGCTCTCCTAGTCCCTAACCAAGTTTAAATAAGCTCAAAAGAGTTCGCAGCTAACTAGGAAAGTGTTTCATAGTCCCAAACGAAGAAAATATTTCTCAAAAATCTCGAAAAACACAGAAAACGCGTCAAAAAAAAATGCGAGGAGTCAGGGCAAAAATTGGGTATGCTTGTCAGCACCCTAAGGTGCCAATCAGCACTCTGAGAGTGCCGATCGGCACTCCTCAAGTGCCAATCGGCACTCAAAGAGTGCTGATTGGCACCCAGCCCAGCCATGACCAAATTGACTTGTTTTGTGTTTTCAGGCACTTCGTGGGTCTGTTTTAGCTCTATTTTTCACTCCAAAAAATGGTTGTTCTATAAAGTTTGTCAAAAAAATCAAATGGATTGTCAAACTGGGGCATTTAGCCATGCCTTGTCCATTTAAAAAAAAAAAATCATCACCAGCATCATTTGTTTCAAAAAAGAGAAGAGAAAATTAACCAAATAAAGATTTTTCAAAATCATGCATCTATTTTCTAAACTAGGGGCATTCAACTATGCCTTGTCCCCTTTTTCTAAAACAAATCTTGTCAATCAGCCCTTTTCAAAAAAAGGAAAAGAGAATCTTTCTTTTTTTAAATAGAAAATCATCATGCATAAGTTTTCAGACTAGGGGCATTCGGCTCTCCCTCATTCAAGTGAGTACAAATCACATTAGAAGTGGTTAAATAAGTTCAAATTGTTTACTACAGAGCTTCAACAGGTGAATTCTAAACTTGCCTCATCTAAGTTTCAGTATGGCTAAAAGCAATCCAAGGACAAAGAGCTAAAAGAGTAAGTTAGTACAAATTATCCGACTAAGGAACATTTTTGTCTTTGCAAGAAAATAAAATATAAGTCAAGCATCATTTGGACTTTGAGTCCACCTACGGGAAGACCTTCTAGACCCACCCCTAGAGGAGCCACCCTCTGTGTCTCCTTCTTGACTTGCATAAAACCGAGATTCTTGTTGCCGGTTCTGAAATTCAAGATTTCTGATTCTATCCTCCAAGAATCTTGTGTTGGCCTCAGTAATTGCCATACGGTTGTTCAGAAAAATCACCAGAGACAGGTGTTAAATTCGTTACTATGGATTTCAAGCAAAAATCATTAAGGAAGCATCATCTTTTACCCAATTCACTTCATTGAGCACATATTGAGAAGATTGAGTGCATGCCACCAGCTGCAAACCTCCAATCATCCTTGTGCTTTCTTCCACAAGATCAACACCAACCTAAAGCACAAATTCACAAGTTTCAGAGATAACTCAAAGAACAAAAATGAGGACAGATGACTAAAGGATTTAAGAATATACCAAGTTATTCCAAGGGACATTTGGGGTATACTCTGGCCAGTCTAGATTCATAGAGCTGAAAAATCCATCAGGGTTCATTACTTCATATTGCCATGTTGGGAAATAAGGATGTCTCCATGAAGGAAATAGAAAAACCACCAGCATTACTAGGAGGAGGACTATCATCTTCAAAGGTTGAAGCCTTAAAGTGCAACATGCAAATATTTCACAAAAGGCAAAATAAAAAAGATAGAAGATGATTATGCAAGCCATGATGCAAATTGATTTGGGAAAAAAAGAAAGTTACCAATGTTCCAAAGATGTCAGCTAAGCAACCCTACAATTGAGCTTGGAAAAATTCAAGATAGTCTCCTGATAGCCTCGAAACAACGTGGCCGACTCGAGCACAAGCAATTTCTTCATTAGCTAAAAAGTCTGCCAACCAGATGGAAGGACAAGGAAGGGTAGGAATCGTCTCAAGAGGGTACACATGTTAAACCTGAGCCAATACCTTGTCACCAAGATACCAATATCTCCCATGGCAACACACAAACACACTTGACGACCATTCAACTCTTGAGCCCACTCACACTCTACATGCTCCTCACATCCAAGCCAAGGATTTAAAGACATCTGAAAATCACAAAGAACCCAGAATAAAAAGAAGCCAAATAACACAACACAAGAACACAAAATTACCAAAAACAAACAACAACAACAACAACAACAACAAAACAAAAAAAAAAAACAAAAACTCACATCATTAGCAGCTAAGTTATCAACCACCATGCGCCAAGTCTGAAAAGAATGCTTGGGAGGTGTTGACAAACGATACTTTGGCAGCCAACGAAGAAACTTTGGAAACATATCATCCACATCTTCTAAAAGTTGTGGACCAACCCAAAAATATTCATACATCCAAACCTAAAAATAAAAAAATAAAAATCAATATACATCATCAATAGCACAACAATACAAATAATCCTACAAAATACATGTGACCGAGAATTTAAACCTCACCTGCCAAACAAATGGTGCACCTCCTAAGCTTGAAAGATTGTGCCGAGAAAGACGAGTCATGAAGTGCAAAAGGGTCACATAAGCCATGCCTCCCCAATCATAATTTTTGATCTGGCTAATATCCCTCAAACTCCACAAGTAACGTAAACTCATAGTGCTCCCCAAGTCCGGACATAAGAGAGATCCAATGAAGAGAAGCGTTAACATATGAGTGCCAATTGCTATAGTCTCGCATTTATCAACATTGGAGTACAGCCACATCAAGGGTACATTCTTACTCCTGACTTTTGGAGGTGTCACATCCAGAAGACCTCTAATTTCCACTGATGAGATGGAATCATTAACTTCAATTCTCTCACCACCTAATTTTAAGCCAATAATGGCTGAGAAGTCATTGGGTGTTAGCATCACCTTGCCAATACCTAGAAAATGAAAAGTGCAAGTGGTATCCCGAAATCGCTTTAACAATGCGAAAAGTAATTGAAGGTATTTATACTCATTGGTATCATAATCCAACAAAACTTGGAAAAAGGTTTGAAAGACAGCTTCATTAATGACATTTTTAATGTCTAGGGACAATGCCTCCCACCTGCACTTCAACATTTGGAGACTACCTCGACTCTTGAGATTTTACAAAACAAAGTTTAGTCAATCATTATGATATTCACATAATGCCCTGTTCCAAAATGCTCACTCCAAAATCCCAACTAATAAAATAATGCCCCTCAAAAAATTAGCCACACCCCAAATGCTGTTTCGCAAATTCAAAATTCCAAGACATCCAAACAATATCCTAATCAACCCAAAAATCCCTCATCTCCATGAATTCATTCAACAATGACTCAAACATATGTCTAACACAAAAATTTCCATACCCATGAAAATAATACCCATAAAACTTCCATACCCATGAAAATAATACCCACAAAAATTCCCATTCCCATGAAAATATTGCCTACACATCAAATTCTCATAATTTCATACCCACAAAAAAAAAAAAAAAAAATCAAGTCAAAATTCATCCAACAATACCACGGGCTACATACGATGCAAAGTTTCATAAACCATCAACATTGTCCAAATTTCACAATATCAAACAACTCAACAATTCAAAAATGTCCCCAAAAAAATCAACATGATCACACAATAATTCTCCACCAAATCATACAATGTCCAAAATTCCCATAAGAGCAAACAACAATAAAATGACTATGCCCCACCATAAAGTTCTCCACAAAACATAGAATCAACAAATTTACCAAAAAAAAAAAAAAACTCACCTCAAAATCTCTCTTAGATGAGTCTGGAGAATGGTGGATTGGGTCTTAAAGGAGCCCCTCTTCATCCTCCCATTCTAGGGATGGATGATACTTCTACCCATTGAAAGTAAGAAAGTGAGTTTGTCCATGAAGAGATGCCATGGAAATGCAAAGATGAAGGTTTGGAAATGGGTTTCAAAAAATGGGTTTTGCATGGATGCTCAAAAACTTAAGGATCTGAAGAGATATTTTAAGGGATGGTAGAAATCAAGGTTAGAAGCCCAGAAAGGAGGAAGAAGAGAGAGTGATGAAGAAGAAGCAAAAAAAAAAAAAAAAAAAAAAAAAAAGAAGAAGAAGAGATTAAGACAATAAAGGGGGCCAAAATTCGCCCCCCCCCCCCCCTCTCTTCAAGAGGTCACGTGAGTTCCTAAGTCAACTCATGTTTGACCCGAGTTGACTCAATCAACTTAAAAAAAAAAAACTTTTCAAAAAATTTCCAAAAATAGATGTTTTCAATTTCAAAAATAAAATAAAATGAAGAAATTTTTCAAAGATTTCCAGAAATAAAGGTTTCCAATTTTAAGAGAAAATTTCAAATTTCAAAATAAAAAATGATGATGAAGAAATTTTTTTTCAAAGGACCCTGAAAATCAATGTTTTTTCTTTTAAAGAGAAATTTAGGTCTTAAAGAAAAATGAAGGAAAAGATAATTTGTCCATCTCAAATAGTGGAGCGATAAAGCACCAATCATTCAAATTCTAATGCAAGACTTTGGTCTTTTGCAGGCAAAGCTCAGAATTTCAGATTGAGCTAGATATTGTTCTCAGTCAACCTTAGATTTTTAGATTAAGCTAACTATATTTCTCAATCAGAAGATCAGACTGAGTCGAATATAGTTCTCAGTCGCCTCCAGAATTTCAGATTAAGCCAAATATAGTTCTCAATTGCCTCCAGAAGATCAGACCAAGCTGAATATAGTTCTCAGTCACCATTAGAATTTTAGATTGAGTCAAATATAGTTCTCGATCAAAAGATCAAACCGAGCCAAATATAGTTCTCGGTCACCTCTAGAATTTCAGATTAAGCCGAATTTAGTTCTCAATTGCCTCTAGAAGATTAGATCAAGCAGAATATAGTTCTCAGTCTCCTCCAGAATTTCATATTGAGTCGAATATAGTTCTCAATTACCTCCAAAAGATCAGACTAAGCCGAATATAGTTCCTAGTCGCCTTCAAATTTTCAAATTTAACCGAATATAGTTCTCAATCAGAAGAACAGGCCGAGCTGAATATAGTTCTCAGTTACCTCCATAATTTCAGATTGAGCTGAATATAGTTCTCAATTTCCTCCAAAAGATTAGACCGAGTCGAATATAGTTCTCAGTCACCTCCAAAATTTCAGATTGAGCCGAATATAATTCTCAATTGCCTCCAAAAGATCAGACCGAGCCAAATATAGTTCTCAATCAGAATATCAGACCGAGCCGAACATAGTTCTTAGTTGCCTCTAGAATTTTAGACCGAGCCAAATATAGTTCTCAATTTGCTTCCAGATCGAGTGAATATAGTTCCTGGTCACTTTCAGAATTTTAGATTGAGCCGAATATAGTTCTCAATCAACTTCCAGATCAGGTGAATACAATTCCTGGTTACCTCACTTCAGATTGAGCCGAATATAGTTCTTAGTTTACTTCCAGATTGAGTGAATACAGTTCCTAGTTACCTCACTTCAAATTGAGGCCAATATAGTTCTTAGTCTACTTCCAAATCGGGCGAATACAGTTCCTAGTTGCCTCACCTCAGAGTAAGCCGAATATAGTTCTCATTCTACTTCCAGATCAAGCAAATACAGTTCCTGGTTACCTCACTTCAGATTGAGCTGAATATAGTTCTCAGTCTACATCTAGATCGGGCAAATACAGTTCCTAGTAACCTTACTTCAGATTGAGTTGAATATAGTTCTTAGTCTACTTCTAGATCGGGCGAATACATTTCCTAGTCATCTCATTCCAAATCGAGTGAATATAGTTCTTGATTACCACATCAGTATTCAAGATTTTATCCAGGTTCATCAATTATCAAGTAGATTAGATGTCCATAGTTTTTATTTTTCAAAACAGTAAAACGCTAGTTCTATGTCCAAAGGTTCTAGGTTCAGGAGCTAGGAAATCTTTGAAAAGTCAACCTCAATTAAATCATGGTTGCTAAAATCAATGTCTTTGTTTTACCTTGACATTCGCTTTGCAATATTTGTCAATAAGGGGCATTCTGTAGACACTCGATTTTGCACCCATAATTTAATTTCGGAAGATGGCTAAAATGACCATTTCATATACCCAAAAATCATAGTCACATTACATGCATTAATTCATTCATTGCATATCATAAAAATGATCTTGAGATTCTAATGGCCGTGATGGTATGCCTGATTCCCAAATCGGACCGTCGGATTGAAAGATATCACAAGAACAAATGTTCACAGTCTGCATGCATTTTGTTTGGGTGAAACTGATCGCGTGTGAATAATTAAAATTGATTCTGATTGGTTAAACAATTGAAATTAATTAAATAATTTTAGTGATTGGTTGTTGGTTTTGTTAGTAATAAGCCTGCTTGCATGGGAATAAAATGGATAATCATATAACAAGGGAATTGTTGATAATTAAGTCTTAAAGAGTATTTATCTATCAGAAAATTATTGTTTTAAAGACCTGATTATTAAAATCAAAGGGATTAATTTCAGAATACGAGTTAAAAACACATCCAAGTGCAATTCCTAACTCAGAAAATCCCTAAAAAAGAGTCCAAATTAAACCAAAATTGGGAATTGGTCGGCACACGAGAGGGCCAATCGACACTCTTGGAGTGCCGATCGGCACTTCCTAAGTGCCAATTTGCACAAACTTGAGGCCCAACCCGAAAACCCTCTAATTAAGATAATACACATCTATTTCGAATTTTAGGGATAAGGACGCAACCCAATTTGTATTTGATCTTATTCAGCTTATTTTTCAAGCATCCAAGCTCTATAAATAAGGGAAAAAATTAGACATCAAGACCCCTTTTTTCTGACTTCTCTCTCCCCTTACGTTAAAGAAGTTCGAGAAGCTCTGCTTTTGGAACTTCTTTTTTGTTAAGAGGCTTCACCTAAATCCTTAAAATATATATATATATATATATATATATATATATTGTTTCTCTTTGAAAAACTCTTTCCTTAAGGGTTAAGTTCATGCAAGTATGACTTAACTTTGTTTCCATAACATGCAATATGTGTTTTAGTTTCCATAGATATGGTGTTTTCTTTTATGTTTAAATAATCATGCTTCTCATATGTTATCACATGTTTTCTTTTGTTTTCAAAAAAAAAATTCACATGATTAATTGATGAGCATGTCTAGATCTAGGGTTGAATCTTTCTTTAAGATTTTAGATCTGTAATTTTTCTTTACGCTTCACTTAAATTAAAATTAGATCTGCAATTTTTCTCTTTTTTTTAAAACTAAAATCAAATTTGCAATTTTTCTCCATTTTTTTTTTAAAATAAAATACAGATTGAAATTTTTCTAAATAAAAACTTATATGTATTTTCATTAAATATAAATTTGAAAATTTTTACTAAATAAAAACCGAACTCTATTTTCATTAAATACATATCTGAAATTTTTTTCTAAATAAAAAACTTATCTGTATTTTCATACAAAACTGAAAATTTTTTTAAATAAAAATTGATTTGTATTTTCATTAATTACAGATTTGAAATTTTTTCTAAATTAAAAAATATCTGTATTTTCATTAAATACAGATCTGAAATTTTTTCTAAATAAAAATTGATCTGTATTTTCATTAAATATAGACCTAGACTTTTTTTTTAATAAATAAAAAATGTTTTCTTCAGTGTAAAATATCACCAATTTTTTTGTTACTTCTTAAATAAAAATTGCAGATTTTGAATTCTTAAAGAATGAACTAACCTTAAATTTAGGAATTTCAATACGTCATAGTAATGTCATGCATCATTTGAATGGGTATATAAATGGTCATTCAAAGTCTAGAAGACCAGAGTTTGGGCAGAATGGGTGCATAACACCTTCCCATTCTGTAACCTAGCCCCCAAATCTAGATTTTGGTTCGTAGATAGTGCATTATCCTTTCAATTTTTTAGATTGTAATTTAGGAAACAAAGCTTTGTAAATTTTTAATAGATTGTAATCTAGGAAACAAAGCCATGTATATTTCATTTTATTAAATTGTAATTCATTTAAATAAATGAGAAGTTGTATTATTCAAATATGTATCACATGTATTTTTTTTTCTTTTTTCTTATTTTTTGTAACAAAAAATAAGTGGCAAATCCTCACATAATCCTAAAAAGGGGAAGGTGCCGATGCCTCACCCCTTTTCTAAGAGTACCCTTAGGTTTTACCCCAGTCTCTCACACTCCCCCTTCTTTCACAAAGTTTCCATTAAGGGTACCAAGGTTCTTCTTGATTCCATCGCAGCTTTCAAAGAATCTTAAACCTTCCTTGGTTAGATGAGTCTTGAATTCAGGGAACTCAGCCACTCCTTTTCCTCATTTTCCAGGGCCCATACCAAGCATGTACCCCATGTTCTTCATCATTCCAATCACCTCATGGCTAAAATATGGGAGCAAATCTATAGTTTACCTTTCATCCTTCAATCCATAATCAGTCATGTTCACAAATTTGAAGCCACTCATTTGGAGATCACTTCCTCCTTCCTCAAGTCCACAAACCGGTGCTAGGATTTCACCATCACCAAGCACTACAGCAATCCTTCCCTTCCATGGGATCTTCATCTTTTGGTGTAGAGAAGAGGGAATAGCCCCAATAGGATGAAGCCATGGCCTTCCTAAGAGAAGGTTGTAGTTAGGAGTGATATCCATGACGTGGAATTCCACAATTGTCTCCAATGGACCAATCTTGCAAGGAGCTTTAAAAGTCCCTATAAATTTCCTTGAAGTATTGTCATATGCCCTAACGGTCAAATGAGAGGGTATGATTGTCTCCACATCTAGGCCAATGGTAAGAGCAGTCCTAAAAGGGCATACATTCAATGCGGACCCATTACCAATCAACACCATGGGAACCTTAGCGCCCACGCATTCAATGGTGATTTGTAAAGGCCTAGTGTGAGTTGCTCGTTCGAGAGCTAGCTCCTCGTCGAAAAAAGCAAGAAAAGGATGAGATGGGGCCTCAACTCCTATGAGAGATATTACTTCTTGTGGTGTAGTTTCTATGGGTACCTCTTTCCCATTCAAAGCATCTAAGAGAGCACTACAATGCCTGTGAGAAGACATAAGCAAGCCCCATACCAATACATAAGCTTAAGTTTTCTTCAATTGAGTCAAAACTTGATCTTCTTCCTCTTTCTCTCCTTTCCCTTTAGGTTCCATGGGCTTAGACACTTCTCCTATATCCCTACCAGGATGATCCTTTTCTAAAAAGGATGGTTTATAGTGTTTCCCACTCCTAGTAATGTTGGCCACATTGTCCTTCACGACTTCTCTTTAGCTCGGCCATTCCTTTGGGAAGTATCCCTTATACAGCCACCACATTCTTTAAAATCTCATCTTCTTCATCCCATATTCCTTAGACTTTCATGGTGTAGACAATGCATTTTGTACTTCTTACGACTTAAGCCCCCGTTCCCTAATGATGCAGAAATTCTAAGACCCAAGGTTATTTTAGAGCCTAATCAGAAGTTAAGTTGACTTAAGAAATGTTGAAATGAAAAATATAACTTTTAATGAGCAAATGAATATTTTTTTTGAAAAAGAAGCCAAGGAAACTCTTAGCATGCAGATGCAGGAATCGGCCTGCATGTGTAGCCATGATGCATGTGCACGCATGGCGAATTCTAGAAGTTATATAAGTTTTCTGCATTAAAACTAGGTTTTGGAACGAATCCCACATCATCTGGGAATCTTTCTAAAGCCCTATTTTCTCAATATAAATAGCCATGCATGATACCTTTTCAAAACAAATAGAAATCCTAAGGGAAGACATTAAGATTCACTAGAAATACTATATTAAAGAGGGAGTTTTTCACAAACATCCTCAAGTCAATTTTCTTTTGATTAGGGCCTTTTTTAGCCTTGATCTTTGAGTTTAAGATTACTAATCACATTTTTATTGATTGTGAATAGATTTAACTGAGGAGAAAGATCAAAAATCAAGCCTAAGAGCTTTTGTTTTAAGGTATTGAGTTCTAAACTCTTTTCTCTCTTTTTGTGTTTTAATATGTTTATATAGCTTAGGCTTATATAGTTGTTATGTTTTAAAGCATGTTACATTGTTAGAATTCTTGTTCAGAACTTCTGCTCAATTTTCTATGTTGCTAGGGATTTTGGACAAAAACCTACATTCGCATGATCTTGGCTGCGTACGCAGGCTTTATTATGTGCATGTAAGCTTGTTCATGCGTGCACATGATCCTACCTAGAAAACCTAACCCTCATTTATTCGATTCTATTTCTTGTTTCCTTGCACAATATGTTTCTGTTTTAGTTCCCTTTTTTTTTGTATATTCATGCTTTTGAGCTTCTAATTCACACTGTTGTTGTTGTTGTTGTTTTTTTTTTTTTTTTTTTCACATGCTTAAATTAGGATTTATCTTTTGTTTTCTTGTTTTGATTCCATGAACACGCATTCACATGTTCATGAATTAATGCCATAGGTACTAAGTTGCTGCAAGGTAAGTGAGGTAAGTTATGCATTCACGTGAGCATGCATCTTTAAATATAATTTTGCTTTGATGATAGAGATAAACATGCTTGCTTGGATGAGTTATGCTTAATCACATGTTTGCTTGGATCTTTTATTATGCTTGTGTTTCTGCCTTGAATTAATATTACATGATTTTGCATTGGGTGTGATGTGATGACATGTATGATAGTAACAAGCTAGGGTTTGTGTTATGCCATGCTAGATGAATGCTAGGTTGATATGACATGTATGCTAGATGAATGTTAGAAGATGTCATGTTAGATGAATGTTAAGGTATGCCATGACAGATGAATGATTAGGTCTTTTTTGGGATGATTAATGCCATGTTGTTTATTTAGATGTATGCTAGTGTGTGTATGAGTTAGAATACAATGTTGAGTATGCCTTTAATAGGGTTAAGACGTAAGACACTGTGAGGAAAACAACCTTAGGGTTCAGTGGTTTTGTGTGCCTAACACCTGTAGGAAAAACATAGTTTGTATTGCATAAAAAACATACACAACAGGAAATTAACAAATATACTTCATTCACAATTGATAACATGTACTATGTAAATTTTAGAATTCAAGAACAAGAGAGCGTACCTTGGTGCGATGAATTTCAAAACCAATGATTAGAAGTACTACGGAACACTTTTAATCTTTACTCCAATTCCATTTATGCCCAAGAAGTGTGGTCACTCAATCAGTTTATATGTATATGTTCAAGGAAGATTAAGAGAATGGCTTATACTCACATACACACCATTTTTCATACCTTACAAAATTATGTATGTTTCTCTCCTTATATATAACTAATTATCTAATTGGGTTAGCCTTTTAGGCAATTCCAATTGGGCTTTATTATGTGGCTTGGAGTGTGACCAAAAGGGATAAATAAGACACTAGCCCTAATGGGTTTTGAGTCCTTCTATCAACTCTTGACAAGCCCAAAATTACCATTAATTATATTTAATACCACTATATAAATATAATTGCACTCTAGGCCTTATTAATAAATTATATCCCAAGATTTTATTATACATTCAACCCCTTCATTAAAATATTCGTAGTAATACAAAGTCGTGAATATATACTGCCACTTTGAAGATTACTACTTCTTAATCCTTCAGTACTCGGTTTAATCCTTCAAGTTATTCATCATATATTTATAGAATCCAATTTCATAAATATATACTTCAGTAATTTCTTACTAAAGTGGTTATGCCTAACACTCTGAATAACCGAACCCATTAAACTTATTCAAGGGAATATTTTATATCTCCGTTAAGAGATTATAAATTCCATCTTGAGAATATATATTCCTTCAACATTAAATGTGACTACCCAACATATTGAGGTTTTGATCGTGACTTTAGATCTCACTCCTGATATATCAAAACAACCTACACTTCATGATCAGGTTCATTATTCTCTCAGGATTGAGAGTTAATGTAATTACCATTAATTATATTTAATACCACTATATAAATATAATTTCACTCTAGGCTTTATTAATAAATTATATCTCAAGATTTTATTATACATTCAACCCCTTCATTAAAATATTCGTAGTAATACAAAGTCGTGAATATATACTGCCACTTTGAAGATTACTAATTCTTAATCCTTGAGTACTTGGTTTAATCATTTAAGTTATTCATCATATATTTATGAAATCGAATTTCATAAATATATACTTTAGTAATTTCTTACTAAAGTGGTTAGGCCTAACACTCTGAATAACCAAACTCATTAAACTTATTCAAGGGAATATTTTATATCTCCGTTAAGAGATTATGAATTCCATCTTGAGAATATATGTTCCTTCAACATTAAATGTGGCTACCCAACATACTGAGGTTTTGATCGTGACTTTAGATCTCACTCCTGATATATCAAAGCAACCTACACTTCCTGATCAGGTTCATTATTCTCTCAGGATTGAGAGTTAATGTAAATAAAAGTATTAAGATTTATTATTCATTCGATAGTCGTTAGTAGAATAATAAATCTCACAACGGTCCAGTTCAATATATCTTAACACTTAGAACATATCAACAGATCAATTAGAAATCTCAACTTCTATGATCAAGACAAATCATCTTAATTGATATGTTGTAGTCTTCGTAGATGAAATGCCCAATTTCATCATCGACTACGAACTAAAATTCTGAGTTAACAAAGAACTTGTGATTTATATTTTCTGTGACTAAATCACATACCATGCATCTCATGGACTCTATGATAATGTCCAAATATTCATGTTACCATTATTTTAGATAATAATAAAACAACCTTATTACATAGAACATAATGTCATACATGGCATACGATAGGATTTTAGGCACTAATCCCAACAATCTCCAACTTGCCCTAAAGACTATTGTGCACTAATCTAACTCTCATTCCCTCCAAATGTGACTCAAAAGTCCTTTGGGGCAAGACTTTAGTAAAGGAATCTGCTAGATTATTTGCACTATCAATCTTTGCTACTACATCTCCTCGAGCAACAATGTCTCGAATGATATGGTACTTTCTTTCAATATGCTTTCCTTTCTTGTGATTTATTTGTTGGGAAATTTAGACCTCGGTTGATAGAATTAACAAGTTTTAAACATAAGTTGTTAATTAGATTTATTATGAATAAAACTTGTTAAAACAAACAAACATCAATATCATGTCAAAATCATGCAGCGGAAAAATAAATAAGACAAGATATGATGACCTAGGAAAACCAATGAAACAAACTAGTTTCACAGTAAAAAAAAACCTAGGGGGAAATCTTCCCGAAAAGCAATCCATTATAGAAAAGAGAAGTTTCAGATCTAGTACAAAACTTTTGTCCCTAGACTCTACAATCCCCATAGATGAACTTACAGCAGAAACCTTCTACCGCTTCAGAACCTCTGAACTCTTCAATATATGAACGCCACCCTTTGATGCACGAATCCCAGTACGTGACTAACCATTACGTGGATCCCAGTACACGACTTAATCACCAACTAGAAAAAGATTGGTGGCTGTAAAGTTCTTCACTTCATCAACAATGAAGATCAAGAAACACTTGATTACAAAACCCTAAGGCGTAAAGACGCAGTAGCTTCTTTCAGAGAGAATAAGGCATCGGTCACCTTTTGCATATGTTCTCCTTGTATTCTCTTATGTGACGGCCTCTAAAATAAGCCTTATATATGTCTAGGGTTGTGAGAAAAGAAACCCTACCCAAATACAAAAGCTTGGGCCGAAAATCAGATCTGGAAATCTGAATTCCTATAACCTCAATAGATACCTTGATCGATCGAGAATCTATCGAGCTTCGTTCATTAAATCTCGATAGATACCTCGATAGCTATCTGTCGAGCAGCTGTCGAGCTATCTGTCCGCAAGTGTTGAGCTATCTGTCTAGCTTTAATAAATAGCCCTTCTCCACTTGGTTCTTGGTCCAATCTTCATGGCTTTAATACTAGACTTGAACAACATGTTTCTTGAAATATTAAACACATCCTAGATCTACCCAATTACAAGTAAAGTGCGTTTTGTCAAAGGATTAGCCAGATACATAAATATTGACATATGTTCCTAACATGAATCACATATGTCCTAACAATCTCCCCCTTTAGCAATCCGTGACAAAACCACAACAAACAAATGAAATATGAGAGAAATCATAAATCAATCAACTCATATTCACTTGTTGAATACAATAAAATCTATCCTAACACAAACTCTTGAAAAACTTTGCAAGAAAAGAGTTTATAGCAAGTAGACTTTGACAACCTGTATTTGTGAAACACTTTAAACAAAACTCATCAAGGCATCTCAGTGTGAGACAGAAATAAAAGATTGCATACAAGTAATAAGAAACATGTGTATAAAGATAGAAAAGAAACAACACATGTAAAGGTAGGTGAAAAAGACATACATCATCATAAATATATTAAAGATAAGCACAATGTATGTAAACATGGTCACAAGACCGGTGTACACGAAGGAGAAGGTAAGCACTCCCCCTAACAAGATGAAACACATCTCCCCTTTACAGAGGCATGTATTTCTCCCCCTAACATGTAGAATCTTTAAAAAGAAACCACATAAAGATATTTCTCCCCCTTTTTGTCATGATTGACAAAGGGTACAAGAAACTAGAAAGCTTCACCCGAGAAACATAAAGATGATCAAGGATGATCAAGGGAGGTACAAAGAATCCATAAAAATGCATGAATGTAATGAAACAAGATGCTATGAATGACAAGATAAAAAAATGCAAAACATGTGAAAAACAATGCATGCAAGAGGATCTCGATCAATTGAGAGGTGTCGAGAAGCTATCGAGTAGACCTCGATGGATCGAACAGCTATCAAGAAGCTATCGAGGATCCAAAAGAAATCTCGATCGATCCACATAGCTATCGAGATTGCGATAAGTAGCAACTGAAGAGCTCGATAGATAAGCTAGGTGTCGAGGAGGTGTCAAGAAGCTGTCGAGATTGCTTAAAAACAGTTTTTCAATAAGGGAAAAACACAAATATGAATGCAATCAAGCATGCAACTCAACCAAGGATCCAATCAACAATTTAAGCTCTCAAAATCATCTCTCAACAAAATTTCTAAGCACATGGATCCCAAAAACACACACACACACTAAACAAGTCTAACCAATTTTATATTTCAAAAACAAGTCAAGACAGTTTAGTGAGTATACATTAACACATGTAAAACCTTGTGATGGCCAAATCACATTGTACCTGCACATGTATTAAAAGTAACAAAAAATGTTGCGTGTTGTGTGTGAAAAACATCACAAGATTGCATAAGTGTATACATGTTATGACAATTTGAGATATGAGAAAATCACTCTAACTCACACATAATCATAATTGTTTGATGGGGATTATCACCTTCGAGATACATCCTATAACTCCCACATCTCCTAGAATACACGCTTGCAATCATATTTAAAGCATTTTGATCTTTTAGCTTTTTATTTTCTTTGCATATTTTATTTAAGCAAATCATGCATGGGCATATAAGAGAGAGAAAAGAAATACCCAATGATGGTAAACATTTGACATTCCAATTTTGCTATGCCGAAGCACACAAATGTCATTGACACTGCACTTTTGCTATGCCGAAGCATACAAGTGTCATATTATGATTGACAGGCAATAGTGGTGAGATGGTTATTTATGCCTTTCTCTTAGGATTTTCTAGTCCTTCCCGTTAAAAAGAGTGATACGAGTGTTAAGTACAAGAGATCACTTAATCTTACTCATCACAAACAGGAGCCACAAAGCTCACTTGCTTAGTTGTGCATAGAGATGCTTATCTAAGTTACAAAAGATACAAAGTTTAGAAAATTTTGTTTCAATGGTCATCCAAAGTACACAAGTACCAATGTACACACACTGGTTTTGTATTTTTCTGATTTTTTTTTTATTTTTTTTTGAAAAACAAACAAAATAAAGACTAAACAATCAAACAAAAACAGACAAACAACATGAAAGCATGAAAGAAAGATGCATGTGCATGAAGGCATGATAGAAGGGTGCAAATGCATGAAAGCATGATTTCAAAAGCAAATAAGAAATCAAGAAAAAAGTGTCCTACTTTAGATAGAAAGAATTAAAGCAGAGGACAAATAGAAAAGTCAATTAAGTCTTAGGCTCCTTTCTCACCCACACAGCATGAGTCTTTGGCTGTGAAGATGAAAATGCACATGTCCTAGTACGTCTACTAAAGGACATAGAAGAATTAAAAATCTCCTGAAATTGAGTTAAAAGGCTCAAGACTTTTAATAACTCTCCAAACAAAGGTGTAGGTCCTTGAAAGGAAACCTGTGACCGTTTGGACAATTGCTTATGAGGATATAACTTAAAGCAATTAGGACGAATGTGTCCAGAAACACCACAATGATGACAAACATTAGGTCTAACAAAGGATTTAGAATTAGTCAAATCAGTTATGGATTTCATACCTTTATTACCTTTCTCAGATTGTGGCACAAAGACAGTCCTTGATCCAGAAGCCGTAGAAGAGGAGGGGCCGGAGGAAACAGCATATCCTAAGCTAGTCTTATCAGAACTAGGCTTTTGAGCACTCAATACCTCATCAAGCTTTGCACTAGACATCCTCTCTATTTGAGTTCTAGCTTGACTAAGCTCAACTTCAAGATCCTTGACCTTCTCTTCTAATAAGGTGTTCTCCACAACAAGAGTCTCAACTAACCTTGTAGTTTTATCTAGTTTGACTAACAGATCAGCCTTTTCAGTTTTTACCTCATTAAGATCTTTTCTACAAAGATTAGAAGTCTTTTTAGATTTTATGAATTCAGTGCACAGCTTATCATAGGCTTCCTGAAGGGTTAACTTCTGGGGTACTTTATCATTAGAAGAATCCTCATTATCACTAGCACTCTCCACAATCACCTTATCGGTTATGGCAACAAATGTCATAACGTGACTACATTCATCCACATACTCATCAGAAGAGTCATTCTCAGTATCACTCCAAGTAGCAACCAACCCTTTATCTTTTGACTCCTTGGTCTTTTCCTTCATAAGGTAATTTGGGCACTCTATCCTCATGTGACCAAAACCTTTGCACTCATGGCATTGGATGAGGGGTTTCTCATTCTTGCCCTTCCTTGAGGATTTAGATTTCCTAGGAGGTTTGCCCTTATCCTTTTTCCTAAATTGAAGAAGCTTGATAATCTCATCAATTACGAAGGTTAGATCCTCATCCTTATCATCATCTTCATCTTCACTTTCATCTTCATCTTCAGAGTCCTCAATCTTTTCCTCTATACCCTTAAGAGCCAAGTTTTTACTCTTTTCACCTTTTCCCATTGAGCTTAATCCCATCTCATAGGTTTGAAGGTTCCTTACAAGCTCAGTCAAAGGAATTTGATCAATATCCATCACTTCTTTAATAGCAGTAATCTTGGCATGGAATCTTTCAAGAAGGGACCTAAGGATTTTCCTAACAATTTTGGATTCCGCAATAGATTCTCCAAGATTGAAAGCAGAATTCACAATATCCATGACTTTAGCATAGAACTCATCAAAGGTCTCATCTTCCTTCGTCCTTATTTCTTCAAAACTACTAGTGAGTCTTTGAAGCTTCTCAGTCTTTACTGCCTTGGTACCTTCATAGGTGGTCTCAAGAATGGTCCATGCTTCCTTGGCAACTTCTGTGGATGATATTTTCTTGAATTCCTCATTGGTCACCCCACAAAACAAAGCATTCAAGGCCTTACTGTTGAAATTTGCCGCTATGATTGTTATATCATTCCAATCCACTGGCACTTCCTTTGGCTTAATCCAGCCAACTTCAACAGCTTGCCATACCTGTTCACCTAGAGCCTGCAAAAAAACTTTCATACGAACTTTCCAGTACGCATAATTAGTTCCATCAAATAAAGGATCAATCAAAAGAGATTGTCCACGATCCATGACAACAAGGGTCAAGGATCACACTCAAGAAATTAATCCAATCAGAGTGTACCCACTCTGATACAACTTGTTAGGAAATTTAGACCCCGGTTGAGAGAATTAACAAGTTTTAAACCCAAGTTGTTAATTAGATTTATTATGAATAAAACTTGTTAAAACAAACAAACATCAATATCATGTCAAAATCATGCAGAAGAAAATAAATAAGACAAGATATGATGACCCAGGAAAACTAATGAAACAAACTAATTTCACAGTAAAAAAAAAAAAAAAAAACCCTAGGGGGAAACCTTCCCGAAAAGCAATCCACTATAGAAAAGAGAAGTTTCAAATCTAGTACAAAACTTTTGTCGCTAGACTCTATAATCCTCATAGATGAACTTACAGCAGAAACCTTCTACCGCTTCAGAACCTCTAAACTCTTCAATATATGAACGCCACCCTTTGATGCACAAATTCCAATACGTGACTAACCAATTGCGCGGATCCCAGTACACAACTTAATCACCAACTAGAAAAAGATTGGTGGCTGCAAAGTTCTTCACTTCATCAACAATGAAGATCAAGAAGCACTTGGTTACAAAACCCTAAGGTGCAAAGACGCAGTAGTTTCTTTCAAAGAGAATAAGGCATTGGTCACCTTTTGCATATGTTCTTCTTGTATTCTCTTATGTGACGGCCTCTAAAACAAGTCTTATATATGTCTAGGGTTGTGAAAAAAGAAACCCTACACAAATACAAAAGCTTGGGCCAAAAATCAGATCTGGAAATCTGAATTCTCGTAACCTCAATAGATACCTTGATCAATCGAGAATCTGCCGAGCTTCATTCATTAAATCTCGATAGATACCTCAATAGCTATCTGTCGAGCAGCTGTCGAGCTATCTGTCCAGCTTTAATGAATAACCCTTCTTCACTTGTTTCTTAATCCAATCTTCATGGCTTTAATACTAAACTTGAACAACATGTTTCTTGAAGTATTAAACATATCCTAGATTTACTTAATTACAAGTAAAATGCGTTTTGTCAAAGAATTAGACAACTACATAAATATTGACATATGTTCCTAACATGAATCACATATGTCCTAACATTCTTGAATCCTTGGATTGTGCAACCACTCAACTATTGTTGCAGAACAATGTGATAGGAACTTGCTTCATTCTCACAATGCCAAGATCAGAAAGGAATTTCTTGAGCCAAACAGCTTCCTTTGCCCCTTCACAAGTAGCAACATATTTAGCTTCTATGGTGGAGTTGGCAATACAGGATTGCTTAATACTCTTCCAACTTATAGCTCCACCTCCTAAGGTGAACACATAACCTGAAATGGACTTTCTGAAATCAAGATCTAAATGAAAATCAAAATCTATATAACCAATAGGTATCAAATCCTCACATCGATAAACTAGCATATAGTCTCTCGTTCTCTTTAGATACTAGAGAATATGCTTTACAGCCTCCCAATGTTTTGGTCCTGGATTTGATTGATATCAGCCGACTATGCCAATTGAATAATAGATATCTAGCCTAGTACATAGCATGGTATACATGAGACTTCCCACTGTAGAAGCGTAAGGAACTTGTCTCATTGTCTTTTCCTCTTCAAGAGTCTTAGGCCTTTGGTCATCAGACAGAGGAACTCCATGTCTAAAAGGAAGTAATCCTTTCTTGGAGTTTTGCATGCTAAACCTTGCTAGAATCTTATCTATATATTCAGCTTGTGATAAGCTTAACATTTTATTCATTCGATCTCACCAAAGCTTGATCCCTAGAATATAGTTAGCTTCGCCTAAGTCCTTCATATCAAATTGGCTTGACAACCAAATCTTTACTGATGACATTACCCCTACATCATTTCTAATGAGTAGAATATCGTCAACATAAAGCACTAGGAACACTACTACTTTATCTCGGTGTCTTTTGTACACACATGGTTCATCTAGATTTTGTTCAAAACCAAATGACTTGATTGCTTGATCAAATCTGATATTCCATGATCTAGATGCTTGCTTAAGTTCATAAATGGACCTCTTCAACTTGTATACCATATGCTTTTGGCTCTTTACTACAAAACCTTGCTGTTGCATCATATAGATTTCTCCTTCAAGATTGTCATTAAGAAATGCAGTCTTGACATCCATTTGCCAAATCTCATAATCATAATGAGCAGCAATGGATAAGAGAATTTTGATAGATTTAAGCATTGCTACTGGTGAAATGGTTTCTTCATAATCAACAACTTCTTTTTGTATATGCCCTTTCGCCACTAGCCTTGCTTTAAAGGTTTCAACCTTTCCATCTATCCCTCTCTTCCTCTTGTAAACCCATCTGCAACCAACAGGTTTAATGCAGTTAGGCACCTTTACAAGATCAGAAACTTGATTGGAATACATAGAATCCAATTCAGATTTCATAGCTTTGACCCAATGATGTGCATCTATATCTTTCATTGCCTTTTCATAAGTGTAAGGATTAGATTCAGCCCCTTTTTAACATAGCTTCGTAAGTTTCTCCTAGACCTATAAATCTTACAGGTGGCCGAACAACTCTCCCACTACAACAGGCTCTTGTGTATTGGTCATCTCATGAGTAAAATCTTGTGGTGTATCTAATACCGCCACATCATCCCTAGTTTCATTCATTAGTTGTTCAATTACAAGTTCATCTATTTTAGCCAAGACAACTTTACTTCTAGGATTAAAATTATTCACATAATCATCTTCCAAAAATTTGGTATTGGTGCTAACAAACACTTTGTTATCTTTATGATTGTAGAATAAATAACCCTTAGTTTCCTTTGAATACCCTAAAAACATGCATACTTCTGTTTTTGCTTCCAACTTATCAGAGTTCCCTTTCAACACATGTGCCCCTTTCAACACATGTGCTGGACATCCCTAAATGTGGAGGTATTTCATACTAGGCTTGCACCCACTCCTAGCAGACTTTCCTTTCAACACATGTGCTGGATATCCCAAAATGTGGAGGTATTTCATACTAGGCTCGCGCCCACTCCACAATTCCTTAAGTGTGTTGGGAACTGATTTTGATGGAACTAAATTTAAAATACGCATTGCAGTTTTTAGTGCATATCCCTAAAAGGAAATTGGTAAAGTTGAATAACTCATCATGGACCTAACCATTTCTAAAAGAGTCCTAATCCTTCTCTCTGCTACACCATTTTGTTGAGGAGTTCCAGGTGCAGTCAATTGGGATACAATCTCATTTTGAGTTAAGTAATCCTTGAAATCCCCAAGAAGGTATTCGCCACATCGATCAGTTCGAATGGCCTTTATGTGTTTACCCAATTGATTCTCAACTTCAGCCCTAAACTCTTTGAACTTTTCAAAGGTTTCAGACTTTCGTCTCATTAGGTACATATAACCATATCTTGAGTAATCATCCATAAAAGTAATGAAGTACTCATAACCTCCTTTTGCTTGGGTAGACATAGGACCACATATATCCGTATGAACTAATTCAAGTAACTTTTAGGCTCTTCTACTTTTTGCATTAAAAGGTCTTTTGGTCATTTTTCCCACCAAGCAAGATTCACAAACAGGAAATCCATCAAAGTCCAATGGCTCTAAGAGTCCATCTTTGATCAGTCTTTGACTTCTGTTTGAATTAATATGACCCAAACAAAAGTGCCAAAGATATGCATCATTAGTACAAGGAAATTTTCTCTTTAATGATTTTACATGAGAATTATTATCTAATTCAGAATTATATAATTTATGCTTATAAGGAGTTAAAATATAAAGACCATCAACAATATTGCCAGAATAGATAAACACTTTATCCTTCTTTATTACAACATTGTCTTTCAAGATAACATAATATCCATGTCTACCTAAATAAGTTGCAGAAATTAAATTCCTGCGAACATTAGGTACATACAAACAGTCTTTCAATATTAAAACTCTAGAACTAAAGCACAAATTAAACACTCCAATAGCTACAACTGGAATTCTGCTTCCTTTAGCCAAAGTAAAAAACATTTCCCCTTCATTCAACTTTCTGGTTTCCTGGAACCCTTGCAAAGAATTGCAGATATGATTAGTACAACCTAAATCCACACGCCAGGGATCCGTGAGATTTTGTACTAAACATGTTTCAAGAAGGAATGAACTTTTCATACCCTTATAACCAAGCATCTCCTTCAGACTTAGCATTATGTCTGAAGCTAGTTCTACATCCTACATTTAATGTTGTAGAACATTTGAGATAAATGCTAAGATATAGCACTTGGCTATCTCATTAGATTTCTGCCAACGATCATATCGTTGTTTTTCCTCAAAAGGGGCATCTAATGATGGGAAGTTAGGACAAGGTTCATAAAGCACGAATTTGTGCTCTTTAGCAGTGAGAACAATGTCCAAGTTTTTTTTCCAATCAACATAGTTGGATCCAGTCAATTTGTTTTGATTAAGAATAGCAACAAGTGAGTTAAAAGATGTCATGATTTAAATCTGAAAATAACAAACATGAATATAATAAGTAAACCAAACATTATCAATTTAGCATATAAACAAATAGTATGGAATCTTAATAAAATCATAACATAAAATATGCAATGACAACCCAATCCATGTCTATAATTCCTTGGTAGCAAGTATATTATAAACATCATGATTGATTGAGAACTATTCTCATTATTAGTATTATCATGATAACTCTTATCAAACACTAATAATATGTCGTATTAACTTTAGCCTCTAAGTAAATAATGACATAGCTCCTTTTGGAGGTTAACATTACACTTAGTCTAGTGTACACCATTATTTAGAATCATGTGTAGCCACATTTCATCTCCCTTATAATGTTTAAACTTGTAGTACCATGAAACAAAACACCCTCCTTTGGGATCTATATGCCAAGACGAGATGCTTGTTCACACTACTTTAAACGAGTAAGTTCAATCTTATAGTACTATGAAGTAAATACCCTCCTTTGGGATCACGAGGCATATACGCCAAGATGAGGTGCTTGTTCACACTACTTTAAATGAGTAAGTTCAATCTTGTAGTACTATGAAGTAAACACCCTCCTTTGGGATCGCGAGGCATATACGCCAAGACGAGGTGCTTACCCACATTACTATGAACCGATAATGGAGACTATGAGATCCAACCCTTGTATCTCTCTCCCACTAGATATTTTAAAAGAAAGGTTTTTACTTGAAAATCATGTGTAATCTCATCACACATAGCCTTGCACTTTATCTATGTTTTAACACTAAGTGAAATTTCAAAAAATAGTTCATTCGATCAGTCGAAGGTATTTCTCAATCGATCGAAATGTTCAACAAATTCATTTCAAAGTTTTTGGATGACTCGATCGACTCTCAATTCTTTATTCGATCGATCGAAAGGCAAATCCGATTGATCAAAAGGAATTCTCGATCGGTCGAAAAATTGAAGAAATTTATCACAAAGTCTCAGGTTGACTCGATCGATTCTTGATTCCTGTTCGATCGATCGAAGGGAATTCTTGATCGATCGAAACTCGTGAAACTAAAATTTTTTCAAATTTTTCTGGTGACTGTTTTTGATGTTTCACTTGAACAAAACATAGTTTCTTGATCACATTATAATGAGATTGAGATCAAAACTGAATTTCATTGATGCTATAGTCTTAAAGTTCAATCTAACATACTTAATATCAAACTTAAACAACAACATAACATCAATATCAATTTTTATCAGACAATAATTTCAACAACCATGCAGAAAATTGATTCTAGAATCTTCTAACATCATGAAATTACCATCTTTGATTCCAAAACTCACAAAACATGTTATACAAATTCGAAATTGAAGACCGCTCTGATACCAATTGTAGGAGAAACATAGTTTGTATCGCATACAAAACATACACAGCGGAAAATTAACGAATCTATTTCATTCACAATTGATAACATGTACTATGTAAATTTCAGAATTTAAGAACAAGAGAGTATACCTTGGTGCGGTGAAATTCAAAACCAAAGATTAGAAGTACTTGGGAACGCTTTTAATCTTCACTCCAATTCCACTTATGCCCAAGAAGTGTGGTCTCTCAATCAGTTTATACGTATGTGTTCAAGGGAAAATAAGAGAGTGGCTTACACTCACATACACGCCATTTTTCATACCTTACCAAATTCTGTATGTTTCTCTCCTTATATATAACTGATTATCTAATTGGGCTAGCCTTTTGGGTTATTCCAATTGGGCTTTAGTATGTGGCTTGGAGTGTGACCAAAAAAGACAAATAAGACACTAGCTCCAATGGGTTTTTGGTATTTCTATCAACTCTTGACAAGCCCAAAATTACCATTAATTATATTTAATACCACTATATAAAAATAATTGCACTTTAGGCCTTATTAATAAATTATATCCCAAAACTTTATTATATATTCAACCCCTTCATTAAAATATTCGTAGTAATACAAAATCATGAATATTGACTACCAATTTGAAGATTACTACATCTTAATCTTTGAGTACTCGGTTTAATCCTTTAAGTTATTCATCATATATTTATGAAATCCAATTTCATAAAAATATACTTTAGTAATTTCTTACTAAAGTGGTTAGGTCTAACACTCTAAATAACCAAACCCATTAAACTTATCTCAAGGGAATATTTTATATCTCCGTTAAGAGATTATGAATTCCATCTTGAGAATATATGTTCCTTCAACATTAAATGTGGCTGCCCAACATACTAAGATTTTGATCGTGACTTTAGATCTCACTCCTGATATATCAAAGTAACCTACACTTCATGATCAAGTTCATTATTCTCTTAGGATTGAGAGTTAATGTAAATAGAAATCGTAAGATTTATTATTCATTTGACAGTCATTAGTAAAATAATAAATTTCACAGCGGTCCAGTTCAATATGTCTTAACACTTAAAACATATCAACATATCAACTAGAAATTTCTACTTCCATGATAAAGACAAATCATCTTAGTTGATATGTTTTATTTTAGATAATAATAAAACAACCTTATTACATAGAACATAATGTCATACATGGCATACAATAGGATTTTAGGGCACTAATCCTAACAATCTCCCACTTGCTCTAAAGACTATTGTTCACTAATCTAACTCCCATTCCCTCCAAATGTGACTCAAAAGTCCTAGACCATTGCAAAACTAGGTGGCAACTCCGAGTTGTGTCCACAGTAGCAACTCCACTAGGGATTGTGAGTTTAATTATTATGTGTTCTATGTCTTAACCTTAATAAAGGCTTATTCAATACTTGTTTGCACACACATCACTTGGTTCTATTGTCCCTTTATCTCAGTTGGTGATGAGTGGGAAGATGGAAGGCTCCATTCAAGCCCAAGTCTTTTGAAGTTCATCCCACCAACTCACAATTGGTGCCATTACCTATGATGGGCTTTGAGTACGTTAAAGGTTTGCCACCAATCCACAAAGGTCCACTTAGGCCCTCAGTTGGAATCATGGCCCATCTAGTTGTGAGTGACCTACTTATCTATTCTCTTAGCTCTAGGGAGCCTACCCATACTTAGAGAGATCCTAGATCCTATCAAAAGAGGGTACCCTTTATATATCTCTTGTTTGTTCAACCATATATCTTGTGATCACCTAATTCTAAAGGACAAATAAAAAAATATAAAATAATGGAAGGATGACCCTAAAGTTATGGCATACCTAAGACAATTGGAATAAAAGGAAAGAAGTTCTCTCACATGTTCTTGCTTGTCCCTAATTCCAATGGTATATCTTAACTTGAAAGGTTAATAAGACCATAGCCTAATTGCTATCATAAACCCAAATTAAAAAGTACTTTTGGAAAAGAGGACTTTGGGCCTAAGATAACAAGTAAGCTATGGACTTAGCATCCAAAATCCTACAAAAACAATATGAATTTCCCTAATCTTGGTCCTCCTTGTTGTATGCCTAGGCCCAAAATGATGAGAACTTCATGGACCTTGATAGGAAGGCTACAATATATTCTAGCTAAATGGCTACTTCAAAAAAATAATAAAAAATGAATAATGAAATGAAAAGAGAAGAGCCCAAAGTTGATGAGTACATTGTAAGCCCATGTTTGAGATAAAGGATTGAAAATCTCTAAGTACATTCTAATGAAAGCCCATGAAAGTAAGATGAGAGAGCATTAGTGTAAATGGGCCAAAGCCCAATGAAACAAGGGGCAAGGTTCATGACAGGAAATGGAGTGATTTTGTAATTAAGCCTTCATTAGAATGGACTTAAAGACTTTTTAAGAACATCTAAAAATCTAAAAGGACCTTTTAATTGGCAATTGACTACTTCACCAAGTGGGTGGAAGCAGCCTCCTATTCCATGTTAAAAGCCAAGCATGTGGCTTGATTCATAGAAAATAACATCATTTGTCGGTATGGGGTACCCCAAGAGATTATCGATTCCCACTTTGAGGGAGAGGTTAGAACAAACAGTACAATATTGAGTATCACAAGTCTTCACCATATCGACCACAGACCAATGGGGCCGTAGAAGCAACTAACAAAAACATCAGGAACATCCTAGCCAAGATGGTAGTGACATACAAGGATTGGGCTGAGAAGCTACCATTTGCCTTATGGGGTTACAGAACTTCTATCCGTGCATTAACAGGGGCAACCCCTTACTCTTTGGTCTATGGTAGTGAAGCGATGCTTCCCATTGAGGTGGAGATACAATCTTTGAGAGTACTAGCGGAAACCAAGGTCCTAGAGGAAGATTGGGTGAAACAAAGATATAAGCAATTGGCTTTGATAGATGAGAAGAGAGCTAAGGCACAATACCATGCACAAGGATACCAAAAGAGCCTTGTTAAAGCATATAACTAAAAGGTAAGATCTAGAATTCTTAAAGAAGGGGACTTGGTCCTAAAAGTGATTAGAAATGAAACTTTTGATCCAAGAGGGAAGATAAAGCAAAGATGGTTAGGCCTTTTATTATCAAGAAGATCATGTTAGGATGTGCTACGAGAATTACATATTTGGATGGGGAAGAGATGCTTCGCCCAATCAACATAGATAGACTCCGAAGATACACATTTGAAAGAAAAAATGGAAAAGCCTACTAGGTTGAAAACCAGAAATGGGGCCTAAGCAAAAATTAAGGCAAAAGGACCCTGCTAGGTTGAAAACCCGAAAAGGAAATCTAGGCAAAAGATAGGGGTAAAGACCATAGGCATGGTGAAAATTCCTCAAAGGATGTCATAGGCAAAAGTTACATGGCATGGAAAAAAGAAAAGAAAAAGAAAAAATGATGACAATAAGAAAAGATAATAAATGGGTGGTTCTTTCATTGCTCAAATCAAAAGATGATAAACTGTGTCTATAGGGGATTTGGAACATTCCAATCCTTTATTAAATTCATAAGAAAAGACATAAGAATCATAAAGTGCAAAAAAGTAAAATTTGGGGCATATCAAGGTGGTCGGTCAGTCTTTCTTCCTTTTGATTGGACTTTTTGTAAGCTTTCTCAGCTATGCAAACCCACTTCATAATAGCCTTAACTCATTTCTTATATCCTAAAGTTGGATGAAACAATTGGAGCCTCTCGTATGGCCATGTCTGGAAAAGGAAACAGAGAAGGATAAAAGGCGTGAGAGAATGGAAAAGAAAGAGAGAATAAAAAATAAAAATAAAAAAAAGTTCAAAAATGATATAAGGAGCTTTGATGGGTTGAAAACCGAAAGGCAATCCATGCAAAAGCTAGAGGAATCTCACTAGGTCGAGGACCTAGGCAAAAATTAAGGATTGAAAGAGAGGATCATCCATTTCAACTTGATGGTATGGGAAGGTGCAAGAAAGAGATCAAAAGGAGTGAGAGTCTCTTTGGAATTAGGAAAGACAAAGGAAGGCAAGTAGAACCAAGTTTTCCCCTGTTTTGAGTATGTTTTCTCCCACAAGCTTCTCCCGTAAGTCTTACAACCTAAAAGGCTACTCAAGGCATGATTCAAGCACATAATTTCCAAATGTCAAAGACCAAGAATAGCAGAATTGCACAAAGTTTCCACAAGTTTGTAATTTAAGTACATATCCCAAATAAAAGCATAAATGTGAAAGATGTTCTTAAAATACAACCCAATGTCTCAAACCAAATCCAAAGTACAAGAATGTATGCTAAAAAGAGAAAAATAATAAAAGCAACAAAAAAGGAGGTATGCTTTATGTTGTGTCTGTCTGTAGGATCACCGAAAATGCCTCTTCCTAGGCTAATGGCTTGGAGTCAACTTTGAACCTCCACCACTATCACCACCATCACCACCATCATCATCATCATCATTATCATCATCATCACCAACATCCTCACCACCATACAACTGTCGGGAGTACTTTGTCACCTCTAGCTTAAGGTTCCCCATAAGCTAAATGAGCTCCTCATACTCCTAAATAGTGGGCTGAATTTTGAAAGAAATGTTGTTAGAACAGGTGTTGGGATGTAAGAATAGAAAGGAAAGAGAACTCACCGATCGTGTGCCATCAAGAAAAGGGTAGTCTGTGACATTCATATTGCACCCAATGGGACGCTCCCAAGCAAAGCCTTTTGGGCCATAAGCATAGACCAACTAGGACAGACGGGGAGGATCAATGAGAGCACTAGCAATAAGGCCAGCCTGACACAAGTATTTCGTTTGAATGTTACTAATGTACAAAGAATGCAAATGATGACTAATTGAAGAGAAATTAGAGAAGCAAGAACACATACTGTAGAAATAAGAAAAGGCATGAGATGAGTCCCACTAAACTCGTCATAGTCTAGCTCAGTCATGACTCACTCAGTGAAAGGGACACTCGGCCCCCATAGGTCGTACTCCGTATTTGTCATGGAGTGAGGGGTAAGCATGAACACTGGAGAGTCCATCAGAACCTAAGGCGCATCCTCACCGCCCATCTATTAACACACCCTCTCTGCCAAATAGATCACCCTCAACCCACCACCCTTAAGAAGCTGGGAGAGCTTATAAGCAACAATAGTAGCTTCCTCTAAGTTCGGGTTTGCCATAGGATCAGCATTGACCTAGGGACTCCACATAATCTGTGACAACACATGGGGTTAAAAAGAGAATCCTAAGAAGCATGCGAACAGCGGGAAGCGATATATTCCTAACGTATATCATCAGTGAAAGTTCAAAAACGTGTACAAAAACACTTTTGAACGTTTAGACCCCCAAAAACCAATTTAATCAACACACGCAATATGTTAAACAATAGTGTGCGGAAACTTAACATATGCTATAACATGGTATTGATTAAACAACTATCTAAGCCACAACAAAATAAACCACAGCAGATAATGTAAAGGCAGAGATAGAGAGGAAGGAAGATGCAAACACAGCGATAACACCAGATATGTTATCGAAGAGGAAACCGAAGACCTCGGCGAAAAACCTCTCCGCCGCCCTCCAAGCGGTAATCAATCCACTAGAAAATACAGTTGGGATACAAGGACAGCAATAGACCCTCCAAGCCTAATCTACCCAATGCACCTAAGCCCTCCAAGCTTCTTGCTCCAACGAGGTTGCGCCGAACCTTTTTCTTTTCTAGCTTTCCGGATTCCGCTACTACACCGTAGCATCAACCAATGAATATTGGCTCCTTCCTAACTGCTTCCCAGAACTCCAAACGTCTGTCTCACAGAGATGATAATGGTGAGAACCAGGTTTGGTATAATGGCCTCTCAAGGATTTGACAATGGAGAGGAAGAGAGTGAGGGATTTTGATGAGACTCTAAGGTAGAGATTGTGGGTGAAACAATCTGGTTTTTTCTTTAGGGTTTCTCTCTCAAAATTCTCTCTGGAAGCTCTCTTTCAATCGTGGGTTAAAAGGGTATTTATACTGAAGAGGAGTGGAATGCGAAACGTCAGGTTTTTCCAAAACAGGGGTGGCTCGCGGCTTGACCTCGCGGCTTGACTAAGTCGCGAGTTCCAGTCGCGAGTTAACCGTATGGCCAGTTGTCCTGTTTTGTCCTGTAGTGCTCCAGCTAGCATGACTGTTCATCTTCCAGCATGCTTGGCACGTGTGCATCTTCTGGCGGGTTGAAGCCGCGAGACCAGTCGCGAGTCCCAGCCGCGACACTCTGTTTTCTTGCACACTCTTGAGCAATCTTCACACTATCTCACTCACTACCCTTACAACAAACCCACCTAAATACAGGGTTACTAAATGCTGAATTACAAGCAAATTTGGCACGGAATAAAGCCAATTAGATGGTTGAATAAATTCAACCTTACAATCTCCCCCTTTGGCTATTCCGTGACAAAACCCTAAAACAGACTCTAGACTTAACATGTGAGTTGGGAACAGTTGATCAAAACTCACTCACACCTAATTCTAGAAGCTGTGAAGCACTTGAATCATATGAACATAAACTCCTGAAACACAACAATACACCATGATCATTGTAAGCAGAAAATTATAAATGCATATGAAACAGGCAATATGAGATCAAGCATAAGATGGAGTTAATAAACAAACCATGGCTTGATCAACCAGGTGAACACCACTAGGTAGTGATCACAGTGTTCATTCACACTTGGAATGAACACAAGGACATACAAGTTAACAAGCACAAGGCAAGACACTTGTATGTACAACACTCAACCAATGCATAGCACACAAGGCATATGCATCTAGGAACAATCCTACAAGGGCACAAGAGTGACAGTACATAAACCACAATGCAGAACATTTGGATTTAAAATACTGATTTCACATAGCATAAAGGCTGCACTTAAGCATGGTACATACCACAAGGCCTACAAACATATGCATAAAACATAAACCCTCAAAGCTTACAAAAGCTTATGGGTACAAACACAACAAGTACCTGAATAACATCAACAAACATATATAAAAGTTTATCCAAGAGTATATGAAGAAAGTTAGAAACAGTTATACACCAAAACACAGTGTATCAAAACCAAAATAACCATAAGTTTTGAAGATAAGACGAAAAAAAAATTATGTGTGTGTGTGTACTCCCCCTATCACTATGCACACTTCCCTTTGAACTTTTCTCCCCTTGAACTTTTCTCCCCCTTACTGAATGCTCTCCCCCTTTTTGTCACGAATAGCTAAAGACTCTCGTCCAGCTTTCGTTGAATCTCATCTAGCTGATTCTCCATAGTCTCGAGTCGCATCTGGACATGGTTGTTGGTGGAGTAAAGAAGTGCCACAAGCTCATCAACCCGTTTCTGAATATGCTCAAGAACACTGCCAACTCTGTCAGTAGGAGAAGCAGTTTGTGCGTGCGGAATACCAGCCGGTGAAGCTTCAGGAACATCACGAGATGCAGATGTGGTATGTGCTGGTGTCTCTGAGTCAGGGGCAAATGAAGGACCCGGAGACATGTGAGCATGTCTTGGTGATTTGGAGGAGTGACTTCTGCTCGCTTGAAGAGTGAGCAAAGAAATGGGACGTTGACGAGTCAACATTTTACCATCTGCAGGAGGAGTAATGCCGGCACTAAGGATGAGTTTCATGACGAGACTGCAAAATGGAATGATTCCTCGAGCTGTAGATCGACAAGCGGTCTTCCTCAAGTTGTAGTAGATGTGAGCACATATATCAATGGGGGCTCCGGTAATGAGATCACACAGAAATATAGCTCTCCCAAGATTGATGAATGTAGTGTTGGACAGTGGGTAGAGATTGGTGAACATGATCAACTTCAGTGTGGTCAACTCAGGTGCAAACTTTGCGGTGCTGATGGAAGTTCCTGCACTAGACACCTCATGATCATGTCCTAGGATTTGTAGAATTTCCCCAACCTCTGGATTTCGTTCATCATAGGGAGTTAAGTTCACATTTTGAGGTCTGGTGATGCCGAGAAGATCTGCGATGGAGTCTGGGGTAACACTAAACTCTGTTCCTCTGACCCAGAAAATGAGGATAGGTCCAAGATCAGATGCATTGGAGAAGCATTCCTTGACCAGCTCATCCATTGGATCATCAAAGTTTCCGAACAAGTTTGCCCAGTCTCGTTTCTCAAAGATTCGAGGGATGAAAGTAGTCCCTAAGGTGTTGAACTCTACTACCCGCTCCACTATAGTTGTTGACTTGTCAAACACATTTGAGTAGGCGTGTGAGTTCAGGGGAACTCTGAATCTATCCTCATTGGGATCTTGAGATGCTTGAGATGAAAGACGAGTCCTTTTAGCAACTGGGGTTGCTGGTTCGTCAGAAACAATGTCTTTACCCCTGGAAGATCGACGAGACATCTGCAAGAGAACAGGCCAACAGAAAAGAACCAAGCAACAATACCCCACAAAAGATTGTCAACAAGAGTCAGTATAAACAATATTGCAATATAAACACCCAGACTGAATAAAGTGCAGACCCAACCAATCCTTCCAACAAAAGATACACAAACTAATACGTGCATCAAACTTGGTGAAAGTGCACCAAGACAAAGAAAGACATCACAAATGTCATTGAGACACATTAACATGACCATGATATGCAATAAGAAACAGCACATGAACAATTAGAACAGATAACATAAATCACTCCATCAGAGTCATGAACATGGGAAAATATTTCAATCATGAAGAAACCAAACATCCACACAGGAGCACGTGTTTGAGAGACAAACAGTAAGTTAACATGTCAACCCAGAAACCAAAACCAAACACCAACATCAATAATCAGGCAAATGTAATGAGTAAGTCACATAGACACCAAACCCATTTCAGAACAGATTCGCAGATTCAATAAAAAGCAAATAATCAGAACAACAAAAAAATAGTGATTGCACAGCATGAAAACAGGTGAGAACAAAGTCAAACAAGACACTCCATACCCATTACACATAGAGATAAGTAAAACGAATGCAATACCAGTCCAAACAGCAACAGAAATATGCAGGAAACAGAAAATGAGATAGAGAAGACAAAACCCATACCTTTTCTTGATGATTTGGAGAAGAAATGAAGCACCAAAGGGTTTTGAAAAATGGATTCACGAAGAGTTTTGGGAGGAAACAACAGTTTTAAAAGGGAATGAACAGTTACAAAAGTTCGAGGGAAAACTGAAAGAGGTTTAAAAACTGCTCCTGTTTCTGCAAAACACGCGATTTTCGCGACTGGTTTAAGTCGCCACACAGTCGCCAGATCAAGCCGCCAAAACAGTCAAGAGGAAAATTTTGAAAAATTTTTCTAAGTGTTTTTCGCGACTGGAAGGTCTACCCGCGATAGAGTCGCGAGCTGAGCCGCGAAAATCTCTGAGTGAATCTCGCGACTGGACCTTCCACTCGCGAACAAGTCGCCAAAACTGACCAGCGAAGATGCGACTGAGGATCGCGACTTGACACACTCGCGACTGAGCCGCCAAAACAGGGCAAAACTGTATTTTTGAAATTTTTCAGATTTTTCAGCAAAACACTTTCCAAAAACACCTAAAACACTCAAAAATCTTTCTGTGCCTGAATTAACAAAGATTGAGCATGTGAAAACACATTTTATCAAGTACAATCACACAAATGAATATGGCATTTATCAAACATAAACTTGTGTGTTGTGTGTGGATATCAACAATGAAATAGTCCTTTGTCTAAAGTGAAGCTTCAATGATCAATTCAACCAAGGCATACACAATTAGCACTAGATCATGTGACCAATCTCAATTATAGAAATATGAATATATGACTTCCCACACAACTGGATAACATAACTTGGAGCCTTTCATTTGACTCCACTTTCAGCCATAACATTTGATCTTTTGAGGCAATCATCTCTCATTGTGAGAGGGATAAACAATACTTTTCTTTGAAGAACAGGCCTTTGGCCTTTTTGAAAAAGAATTTTACTTTTGATATGAGGTCGCTTACCCTTTTTCCTAGTCAAATACTAGAATGTGCGACAGGCTTTTGCAGCTCAATATCTCTTTTCATTTGGAGATTTACATTTAGTGAGCTCTTTTTAGCAAAAAGAATAAAAAGTGGGAAGAGATATAGACACAAGTCTATGCAAGTTTCAAGATCAACATAACCATTCACTAATCATTCATGACAAGTTTGAAGATCTATTTACAACAATCACATAGATTTCAAGATTTTTCCCAAAGTGATATGAGTGCATGAAAACAAGTAATGTTCGAAAATGCACAAAGCCATTAGCACAAAGGTACACGGCAAAACGAGTTTTAAGACAAAAACTCAACAAAGTCAATCAAGCCCTTTTGATTTTCAAATGTTTATGTAATTTTTGGATTTTTGACTTAAGAAACAAAAAGATTGATAAAACACATTTAACACAATTAAGAGATATTCACAAGAAGACAGACAACCAAAATCAAAAACAACAAGCATACCAAACAAACATAGTCACAAAGCATAGGAAGTATTAATGCATGGACATGTTGTAATGCTTATGCATGAGTACCCCTTTTCACCCACACGACACTTGCGTTTGGGGTGATTTCCTTAGAGGATTGGGTACGGGAGTTAGGGCTTTCAAACCTTCGTGAGAAGCTTTCCAAGCAGTTGGTGAATGCACCAATCATCTTCATCACGTTCATCATTCCGGGATCTCCGTTTTGCTCTCTAGGTTGATCCCCTGCCCACGTTCTCCTATCAACTCTTGGTCCTCCTGACCTTTGAGGAGTAGCACTGTTCTTTGCTCTCAGCTTTTGGCAATTTGGTCGAGTGTGCCCTTGAAGTCCACAGTAATGGCACACATACATTCCTCTAGGACCTCTTTGTGGTCGAGGACGTGACTTGGCACGAGACTCAGACCTGCCCACATACTGATTATGATGATTCAGCATCCGTTGGTCCACCACATTCTTCTTCTCCTCCACCTCGAGGTTCACACTAGTAGAGTCAGCTACAACTGGATCTTTGGACTTCACAAACTTCACTTCTTTAGTGACATTTCCAGTTGAGCTACTTCCTCCGGTATATCCCAGTCCGGATTTGTCTGAGAAGCTCTTTTGAGATGATATAACATCATCAAGCTTCTTGGTGGTGACCCTCTCTATTTTTGCATTTGCTTGAACAACCTCATTCTCAAGGAATCTCACTTTAGTGTAGGCTTCGGACAGCTCACCATTAAGGGTTTCAATCTCGCATTTGGCCTCCCTATACCGGATTAGGAGACTTTTGTAGTCCTCCTCAGCCTTCTTCATCTTTCTCACTGCAGCCTTGGCCACCCTTGTGTATTCGCCAGATTTCTCCAACAGTGAATTGTAATTTTCTTGAAGAGTAGCTGTGCTTTCTTCTTCTTCAGCTTCTGATTCTTCAACAATTCCTAGTGAGTCATCCTCACTATGTTCTCCAAGGTCTTGAACAAGCAAATTCAATTCATCCGAAGACTCAACATGAGCAATAGTCATGAAAGCTGAGTAGTTCCCTTCTCCATCACAGCTCTCCTCAGATTCTGAGTCGGACGAATCTGAATCACTCAAAGTCGTGGCGTACACCTTGCCTTTTGATTTCAAATAGTTAGGACATTCCCTCTTGAAGTGTCCATGCCCGTTGCATTCAAAACAAGTAACACCTTGTGTGGATTGGGATTCTTTTCCATCTTTCCTCTTGAAATCCCTCTTCTCCCTTCCAGAATTTTGGAAATTTCTCTTATCATCAAATTTTCCATTGTTTTTGAATTTCAAAAACTTCTTGAAATTTTTAACAAGATAGGCTACATCCTTGTCAACCATATCTTCTCCCGAAGAGCCTTGATCTTCCACCTTCTCATTAACAGTCTTTAGAGCAATGGATTTACCCTTCCGTTGATTTGGCAGCGACATTTCATAGGTTTGTAGAGAACCAACCAGCTCCTGAACCTTGATGTCGTCAAGATCCTTGCTCTCTTCAATGGCTGTTACTTTGGCACGGAAGCTTTCCGGCAATGATCGAAGGATCTTCCTTACAATCTTAGAATCCTCCATCTTCTCCCCCAAGTTAAACTTGCTGACAACTACTTCATTTAACTTCCCATAGAACGAGTCGAAAGACTCATCCTCACTCATCTTGAGCTCCTCAAACCGAGTGGTCAGCATTTGTAACTTGGTATCTTTCACCTTCTTCGTGCCTTCATAAGTTGTTTCCAGAATCTCCCATGCATCTTTGGCAATAATAATGTGAGAAATCCTGTGAAATTCATCTGGAGACACACCACAGAAAATAGCATTTAGTGCTTTACTGTTAGCATTAGATGCAGCAAGAGCTGCCTTATCCCATGTGGATTTGGCTGCCTCAAGTTTGGTCCAACCCATCTCAACAGCATCCCACACGGATTCATCAATAGAGCATAGAAAAGCTCTCATACGAACCTTCCAAAACGCATAATTACTTCCATCAAAATATGGAGGTGCATTAAGGGATTGAGACCTATCCATCTCAAAAAGAAAGGGGGTCAAGGATCACACAATGGTAATGAAACCAAACAGATGTGTACCCGCTCTGATACCAATTGAAAGTTCAAAAACGTGTACAAAAACACTTTTGAACGTTTAGACCCCCAAAAACCAATTTAATCAACACACGCAATATGTTAAACAATAGTGTGCGGAAACTTAACATATGCTATAACATAGTATTGATTAAACAACTATCTAAGCCACAACAAAATAAACCACAGCAGATAATGTAAAGGCAGAGATAGAGAGGAAGGAAGATGCAAACACAGCGATAACACCAGATATGTTATCGAAGAGGAAACCGAAGACCTCGGCGAAAAACCTCTCCGCCGCCCTCCAAGCGGTAATCAATCCACTAGAAAATACAGTTGGGATACAAGGACAGCAATAGACCCTCCAAGCCTAATCTACCCAATGCACCTAAGCCCTCCAAGCTTCTTGCTCCAACGAGGTTGCGCCGAACCTTTTTCTTTTCTAGCTTTCCGGATTCCGCTACTACACCGTAGCATCAACCAATGAATATTGGCTCCTTCCTAACTGCTTCCCAGAACTCCAAACGTCTGTCTCACAGAGATGATAATGGTGAGAACCAGGTTTGGTATAATGGCCTCTCAAGGATTTGACAATGGAGAGGAAGAGAGTGAGGGATTTTGATGAGACTCTAAGGTAGAGATTGTGGGTGAAACAATCTGGTTTTTTCTTTAGGGTTTCTCTCTCAAAATTCTCTCTGGAAGCTCTCTTTCAATCGTGGGTTAAAAGGGTATTTATACTGAAGAGGAGTGGAATGCGAAACGTCAGGTTTTTCCAAAACAGGGGTGGCTCGCGGCTTGACCTCGCGGCTTGACTAAGTCGCGAGTTCCAGTCGCGAGTTAACCGTATGGCCAGTTGTCCTGTTTTGTCCTGTAGTGCTCCAGCTAGCATGACTGTTCATCTTCCAGCATGCTTGGCACGTGTGCATCTTCTGGCGGGTTGAAGCCGCGAGTCCACCCGCGAGTCCCAGCCGCGACACTCTGTTTTCTTGCACACTCTTGAGCAATCTTCACACTATCTCACTCACTACCCTTACAACAAACCCACCTAAATACAGGGTTACTAAATGCTGAATTACAAGCAAATTTGGCACGGAATAAAGCCAATTAGATGGTTGAATAAATTCAACCTTACAATCAGGATAGAGCTTGTCAAGGTGGGCCCAAATTGAGGTGACACTCTTCAAGTCCATCGAACTCCCCTGAGCAATGAGACCGTTCTCTATGGCCTAACGCTAAAAAGATGATAGTTTGCAAGATGACACCAATGTCACTTGGTGACATGGATTAAGACAATCACATCGCGATGATTGTGCACACAATATAGCATAAATATGCACCTACAGCAATCGCCTTGAGCACATACCCATACTACAAGGTCAAAAGCTCTCATAACTAGAGAGGGTCGCTCATGTAGCCCAAGAGTCCATCATACAAAGTGCACAATCACCCACACACATGCAGGCATATATATATACACACACTCAAGCACAATGCTATCACACAGAGCGGGAAAGTAAATCAGACATTACCAATGTTCCAAGGGTATAGCCTAGCAAGGTACAGGAAATTTAAAACAGACATTGCCATACCTAGGGAACACGACCCAGGAAAGGAGCAGAAAAATAAAAAGGGGTACATGGAGAGGGACCCTAATACATGCTCTAGAGAAAAGGCTTAGAGAGAGAGAGAAAGAGAAGACCGCTCTGGAGGAGCTAGGCCCCCTAATCTATTGAACATTGCCTTTTGTGAGCTTGCATCCTTGCCCTTTTTGCTTGCGTCTAGGAGGCACCCTTGCTTCAAGTGTCCTCAATCCATGTGTGTACATGCAAAGAAAAAAGAAACAAGCCAGCAAACAAGCAAAGAAACAAAAGGGAGGAAAAATCATGCTAAAGACAAGCAAGGAAAAGATGCCAAACAAGGGCATACAAACATGCTAAGCACACGAAAGGGAAAACAAACATATGATCAAACAAAAGAGGGTGTCCTAGGAGGAAAAATGTAGGTTTGGATCAAGTGTCCATTGTTCCATTGGATTGGAGTATGGACGACACACAGACTCATGCATGAACATGTAAGCAAGCATGTAAAGATGCAAAGAAGCAAAGAAAGCCAAATAGGTGGCACAAAGCAAGCAAGGCAAGCATATCAACATCGCATGGAGTGGAGAAAGGTGTGAATCAAGCACATTGACACCACAGAGGTGTATCTCATAGATGGTTACATCCAAAAAAACCCTAGGAGGGATGGATGTAACTACACGAGCACAAGCCCACAGAGGGCATAAAGCATGGCAAAGCCTAGATCTAGAGAGGCTAACATAGAGATAAAGCATAGAAATTAGTAAGTGTAGACACTCAATTTTGCACCCATGATTTAATGAAGGAAGATGACTAGAGTGACCATCCATGTACCCAAAAAATCATTCTTGCATCACATGCATCATTTTGTTCTTGCATCACATGCATCAATATGTTCTTGCATTGCATGCATCAATTCATTCATTACATATCATAAAAATGATCTTGAGGTTCTAATGGTCGCAACGGTGTTTCTGGTTTCCAAATCGGACCGTCGGATTGAAAGATGTCGCATGATTAAGTTTGCACAGTTTACATGCATTGTATGGGGTGAAGCCGATCATGTGTGATTAATTGAAATTAATTTTGATTGGTTAATGATTAAAATTAATTAAATGAATTTATGTGATTGGTGGAGTATTTTTCTTAAAGTGAGATTTGTTGCATGGGATTAAAACAAATAAACTGATAATATTTAAAGATTGTGGATAATTAGGCTTTTGGGATAATTATATTCAAAATAATTATTTTAAAAGTCATAATTATCACTTTGGAATGAGGTTTATCATGAAAATAATTCTAAAATTCGTCTAAATATAGTCTTAGAGTTGGTAAACACCTCAAAAACGTGCTAATCAAGTAACAAATTTCAAATTCACGTTCTGAGGCACTTTTGGCATAGTAGAACTCAAAATTCGGACTAGGCTATTTCTGGTAAAGTTGTATAGAATCTAATTTCGCTTCAACTGTCAAAAGAGATATGATCAAAATACGAAACTGGTTCTGATCTGAAAAATCAGCTTACTCTTATCCAAATCTCTTTTTTTTTTGGATTTTCCCCCATACATTTTTTGATTATTTTTTCCAGCATTCCAACCTCTATAAATAGAGGAGGCATCTCATAATTCAGCACACTTTTCACCCTCTAGAGAGAAACACCTTTTTTCCATGCTTTGGGAGGCATACGTTTTAGGCTCTCAAATTGCCCATATTTTTTGATCCCTTCTCTGAGTATTGCCCTTTAAATTAGGGTTTTTAGGTTTTAAAGAGAATTGCATAAATTTCTTTGAACCCTAAAACATCTTTTCAAGAACAAAGAGTGCTCATGCAAGAGGTTGTTTCTTAACCCTTTTTCTTATGATGTGATGATGCATGCTATATCTTTTTCTTTTTCAAATGTCCATAACATGAATTGTTAATTATTGATTTGTTTATAGCATGATTTTTTTTTATGTGATTGTTATAATATCTTTCTTGAATGTCAATAATCTGCATGTGAATGACTTTTTTTTTTTTTATTATTAAAATAAAATAGATCTACATCTATCTTAGATGTAGATCTGGATTTTTCTCAATATAAAAACAAACCTGCATCTTTTCTAGATGTAGGTCTAGATTTTTCTTAACATAAAAATAGATCTGCATCTTTTCTAGATGTAGATCTAGAATTTTCTCAACATAAAAATAGATCTGCATCTTTTCTAGATGTAGATCTAGATTTTTCTCAACATAAAAACAGATTTGCATCTTTTCTAGATGTAGATCTGGATTTTTCTCAACATGAAAAAAGATTTGCATCTTTTCTAGATGTAGATCTGGATTTTTCTCAACATAAAAAAAGATTTGCATCTCTTCTAGATGTAGATTTGAATTTTTCTCAATACAAAAACAGATCTGCATCTTTCTTAGATGTAGATCTAAATTTTTCTCAAACAAATAGAGAGATGCAAATCTAAATTTTTCTCAAATCAAAATTGATTTGTATCTTTCTTAAGATACTATAAGGTTGAATTTATTCAACCATCTAATTGGCTTTATTCCGTGCCAAATTTGCTTGTAATTCAGCATTTAGTAACCCTGTATTTAGGTGGGATTGTTGTAAGGGTAGTGAGTGAGATAGTGTGAAGATTGCTCAAGAGTGTGCAAGAAAACAGAGTGTCGCGGCTGGGACTCGCGGGTGGACTCGCGGCTTCAACCCGCCAGAAGATGCACACGTGCCAAGCATGCTGGAAGATGAACAGTCATGCTAGCTGGAGCACTACAGGACAAAACAGGACAACTGGCCATACGGTTAACTCGCGACTGGAACTCGCGACTTAGTCAAGCCGCGAGGTCAAGCCGCGAGCCACCCCTGTTTTGGAAAAACCTGACGTTTCGCATTCCTCTTCACTCCAGTATAAATACCCTTTTAACCCACGATTGAAAGAGAGCTTCCAGAGAGAATTTTGAGAGAGAAACCCTAAAGAAAAACCAGATTGTTTCACCCACAATCTCTACCTTAGAGTCTCATCAAAATCCCTCACTCTCTTCCTCTCCATTGTCAAATCCTTGAGAGGCTTTATACCAAACCTGGTTCTCACCATTATCATCTCTGTGAGACAGACGTTTGGAGTTCTGGGAAGCAGTTAGGAAGGAGCCAATCTTTATTGGTTGATGCTACGGTGTAGTAGCGGAATCCGGAAAGCTAGAAAAGAAAAAGGTTCGGCGCAACCTCGTTGGAGCAAGAAGCTTGGAGGGCTTAGGTGCATTGGGTAGATTAGGCTTGGAGGGTCTATTGCTGTCCTTGTATCCCAACTGTATTTTCTAGTGGATTGATTACCGCTTGGAGGGCGGCGGAGAGGTTTTTCGCCGAGGTCTTCGGTTTCCTCTTCGATAACATATCTGGTGTTATCTCTGTGTTTGCATCTTCCTTCCTCTCTATCTCTGCCTTTACATTATCTGCTGTGGTTTATTTTGCTGTGGCTTAGATAGTTGTTTAATCAATTCCTTATTATAGCATATGTTAAGTTTCCGCACACTAGTTGTTTAACATATTGCGTGTGTTGATTAAATTGGTTTTTTGGGGGTCTAAACGTTCAAAAGTGTTTTTGTACACGTTTTTGAACTTTCAATTGGTATCAGAGCGGGTACACAGCTGTTTGGTTTCATTACCATTGTGTGATCCTTGACTCCCTTTCTTTTGAGATGGATAGGTCTCAATCCCTTAATGCACCTCCATATTTTGATGGAAGTAATTATGCATTTTGGAAGGTTCGTATGAGAGCCTTTTTATGCTCTATTGATGAATCCGTGTGGGATGCTGTTGAGATGGGTTGGACCAAACCTGAAGCAGCCAAATCCACATGGGATAAGGCAGCACTTACTGCATCTAATGCTAACAGTAAAGCACTAAATGCTATTTTCTGTGGTGTGTCTCCAGATGAATTTCACAGGATTTCTCACATTACTATTGCCAAAGATGCATGGGAGATTCTGGAAACAACTTATGAAGGCACGAAGAAGGTGAAAGATACCAAGTTACAAATGCTGACCACTCGGTTTGAGGAGCTCAAGATGAGTGAGGATGAGTCTTTCGACTCGTTCTATGGGAAGCTAAATGAAGTGGTTGTCAGCAAGTTTAACTTGGGGGAGAAGATGGAGGACTCTAAGATTGTAAGGAAGATCCTCCGATCATTGCCGGAAAGCTTCCGTGCCAAAGTGACAGCCATTGAAGAGAGCAAGGATCTTGACGACATCAAGGTACAGGAGCTGGTTGGATCTCTACAGACCTATGAGATGTCGCTGCCAAATCAACGGAAGGGTAAATCCCTTGCTCTAAAGACCGTTAATGAGAAGGTGGAAGATCAGGGCTCGTCAGGAGAAGATATGGTTGACAAGGATGTAGCCTATCTTGTTAAAAATTTCAGAAAGTTTTTGAAATTTAAAAACAGTGGAAAATTTGATGATAAGAGAAAATTCCAAAATTCTGGAAGGGAGAAGAGGGATTTCAAGAGGAAAGATGGAAAAGAATCCCAATCAACACAAGGTGTCACTTGTTTTGAATGCAACGGGCATGGACACTTCAAGAAGGAATGTCCTAATTATTTGAAATCGAAAGGCAAGGTGTATGCCACGACCTTGAGTGATTCAGACTCGTCCGACTCAGAATCTGAAGAGAACTGTGATGGAGAAGGGAACTACTCAGCTTTCATGACAATTGCTCATGTTGAGTCTTCAGATGAATTGAATTTGCTTGTTCAAGACCTTGGAGAACATAGTGAGGATGACTCACTAGGAATTGTTGAAGAATCGGAAGCTGAAGAAGAAGAAAGCACAGCAACTCTTCAAGAAAATTACAACTCACTTTTGGAGAAGTCTGGTGAATACACAAGGGTGGCCAAGGCTGCTGTGAGAAAGATGAAGAAGGCTGAGGAGGACTACAAAAGTCTCCTAATCTGTTATAGGGAGGCCAAATGCGAGATTGAAACTCTTAATGGTGAGCTGTCCGAAGCCTACACTAAAGTGAGATTCCTTGAGAATGAGGTTGTTCAAGCTAATGCAAAAATAGAGAGGGTCACCACCAAGAAGCTAGATGATGTTATATCATCTCAGAAGAGCTTTTCAGACAAATCCGGACTGGGATTTACCGGAGGAAGTAGCTCAACTGGAAACGTCACCAAAGAAGTGAAGTTTGTCAAAGCCAAAGATCCAGTTGTAGCTGACCCTACTGATGTGAAGCTCGAGGTGGAGGAGAAGAAGAATGTGGTGAACCAACGGATGCTGAATCACCGTAATCAGTATATGGGCAGGTCTGAGTCTCGTGCCAAGTCACGTCCTCGACCACAAAAAGGTCCTAGAGGAATTTATGTGTGCCATTATTGCGGGCTTCAAGGGCACACTCGACCAAATTGCCAAAAGCTGAGAGCAAAGAACAGTGCTACTCTTCAAAGGTCAGGAGGACCAAGAATTGATAGAAGAACTTGGGCAGGGGATCAACCTAGAGAGCAAAATGGAGATCCCGGAATGATGGACGTGATGAAGATGATTGGTGCATTCACCAACTGTTTGGAAAGCTTCTCACGAAGGTTTGAAAGCCCTAACTCCTGTACCCAATCCTTTAAGGAAATCACCCCAAACGCAAGTGACGTGTGGGTGAAAAGGGGTACTCATGCATAAGCATTACAACATGTCCATGCATTAATACTTCCTATGCTTTGTGACTATGTTTGTTTGGTATGCTTGTTGTGTTTGTTCTTGGTTGTTTGATTATTCTTCTTGTGAATATTTCTTAATTGTGTTTTATCAATCTTTTTGTTTCTTGAGTCAAAAATCCAAAAATTACATAAAAATTTGAAAATCAAAAAGCTTGATCGACTTTGTTGAGTTTTGTCTTAAGACTCGTTTTGCCTTGTACCTTTGTGCTAATGGCTTTGTGCATTTTCGAGCATTGCTTGTCTTCATGCACTCATATCACTATGGGAAAAATCTTGAAATCTATGTGATTGTTGTAAATAGATCTTCGAACTTGTCATGAATGATTAGTGAATGGTTATGTTGATCTTGAAACATGCATAGACTTGTGTCTATATCTCTTCCCACTTTTTATTTTTTTTTGCTAAAAAGAGCTCACTAAATGTAAATCTCCAAATGAAAAGAGATATTGAGCTGCAAAAGCCTGTCGCACATTCTAGTATTTGACTAGGAAAAAGGGTAAGCGACCTTATATCAAAAGTGAAATTTCTTTAAAAAAAGCCAAAGGCCTGTTCTTCAAAGAAAAGTGTTGTCTATCCCTCTCACAATGAGAGATGATTGCCTCAAAAGATCAAATGTTATGGCTGAAAGTGGAGTCAAATGAAAGGCTCCAAGTTATGTTATCAAGTTGTGTGGGAAGTCATATATTCATATTTCTATAATTGAGATTGGTCACATGATCTAGTGCTAATTGTGTATGCCTTGGTTGAATTGATCATTGAAGCTTCACATTAGACAAAGGACTATCTCATTGTTGATATCCACACACAACACACAAGTTTATGTTCGATAAATGCCATATTCATTTGTGTGATTGTACTTGATAAAATGTGTTTTCACATGCTCAATCTTTGTTAATTCAAGCACAAAAAGATTTTTGAGTGTTTTAGGTGTTTTTGGAAAGTGTTTTGCTGAAAAATCTGAAAATTTCAAAAATACAGTTTTGCCCTGTTTTGGCGGCTCAGTCGCGGGTGTGTCAAGTCGCGAGCCTCAGTCGCATCTTCGCTGGTCAGTTTTGGCGACTTGTTCGCAAGTGGAAGGTCCAGTCGCGAGATTCACTCAGAGATTTTCGCGGCTCAGCTCGCGACTCACTCGCGGGTAGACCTTCCAGTCACGAAAAACACTTAGAAAATTTTTTCAAAATTTTCCTCTTGAGTGCTTTGGCGGCTTGAGCTGGCGACTATGTGGCGACTTGATCCAGTCGCGAAAATCGCGTGTTTTGCAGAAACAGGAGCAGTTTTTAAACCTCTTTCAGTTTTCCCTCGAACTTTTGTAACTGTTCATTTTCTTTTAAAACTGTTGTTTCCTCCCAAAACTATTCGTGAATCCTTTTCTCAAACCCCTTTGGTGCTTCGTTTGTTCTCCAAATCATCAAGAAAAGGTATGGGTTTTGTCTTCTCAATCTCATTTTCTTTTTCCTGCATATTTCTGTTGCTGTTTGGACTGGTATTGCATTCGTTATACTTATCTCTATGTGTAATGGGTATGGAGTGTCTTGTTTGATATTGTTCTAACCTGTTTTCATGCTGAGCAATCACAATGTGTTTTTCATTGTTTTGATTTTTGCTTATTATTGAATCTGAGAATCTTTTCTGAAATGGGTTTGGTGTCTATGTGACTTACTCATTACACTTGCCTGATTATTGATGTTGGTGTTTGGTTTTGGTTACTGAGTTGATATGATAACATAATGTGTGTTTATCAACCACGTGCTCCAGTGTGGATGTTTGGTTTCTTCATGATTGAAATATTTTCCCCATGCTCATGTCTCTGATGGAGTGTTTTATGTTATCTGATCAAAATGATTCAAATGCTGTTTCCTATTGCATATCATGGTCATGTTAACCTGTCTCAATGACAGTTGTGATGTATTTCTTCTTCTTGGTGCATTTTTACCAAAATTTGATGCACGGATTAGTTTGTGTTTCTGTGTATTGTTGGAAGGTTTGGTTGGGTCTGTATTTTTTTTCAGTCTGAGTTTCTACATTGAAATATTGGTTTTACTGAATCTTGTTGACAATCTTTTGTGGGGTATTGTTGCTTGGTTCTTTTCTGTTGGTCTGTTCTCTTGCAGATGTCTCGTCGATCTTCCAAGGGTAAAGACATTGTTGCTGACGAATCAGCATCCCCAGTTGCTAAAAGGACTCGTCTATCATCTCAAGTATCTCAAGATCCCAATGAGGATAGATTCAGAGTTCCCCTGAACTCACATGCCTACTCAAATGTGTTTGACAAGTCAACAACTATAGTGGAGCGGGTAGTAGAGTTCAACACCTTAGGGACTACTTTCATCCCTCGAATCTTTGAGAAACGAGACTGGGCAAACTTGTTCGGAAACTTTGATGATCCAATGGATGAGCTAGTCAAAGAATGCTTCTCCAATGCATCTGATCTTGGACCTGTCCTCGTTTTCTAGGTCAGAGGAACAGAGTTTAATGTTACCCCGGACTCCATCGCAGATCTTCTCGGCATCACCAGACCTCAAAATGTGAATTTAACTCCCTATGATGAACGAAATCCAGAGGTTGGGGAAATTCTACAAATCCTAGGACACGATCATGAGGTGTCTAGTGCAGGAACTTCCATCAGCACCGCAAAGTTTGCACCTGAGTTGACCACACTGAAGTTGATCATGTTCACCAATCTCTACCCACTGTCCAACACTACATTCATCAATCTTGGGAGAGCTATATTTCTGTGTGATCTCATTACCGGAGCCCCCATTGATATATGTGCTCACATCTACTACAACTTGAGGAAGACCGCTTGTCGATCTACAGCTCGAGGAATCATTCCATTTTGCAGTCTCGTCATGAAACTCATCCTTAGTGCTGGCATTACTCCTCCTGCAGATGGTAAAATGTTGACTCGTCAACGTCCCATTTCTTTGTTCACTCTTCAAGCGAGCAGAAGTCACTCCTCCAAATCACCAAGAAGTGCTCACATCTCTCCGGTTCCTTCATTTGCTCCTGACTCAGAGACACCTGCACATACCACATCTGCATCTCGTGATGTTCCTGAAGCTTCACCGGCTGGTATTCCGCAAGCACAAACTGCTTCTCATACTGACAGAGTTGGCAGTGTTCTTGAGCATATTCAGAAACGCGTTGATGAGCTTGTGGCACTTCTCTACTCCACAAACAACCATGTCCAAATGCGCCTCGAGACTATGGAGAATCAGCTAGATGAGATTCAACGAAAGTTGGACGAGAGTCTTTAGCTATTCGTGACAAAAAGGGGGAGAGCATTCAGTAAGGGGGAGAAAAGTTCAAAGGGAAGTGTGCATAGTGATAGGGGGAGTACACACACACACATACTTTTGTTTTTCGTCTTATCTACTAAACTTATGGTTCTTTTGGTTTTGATACACTGTGTTTTGGTGTATAGATGTTTCTAACTCTAAACTGATACTCTTGGTTTAAACTTTATTATATGTTGTTGATGTTATTCAGGTTTTTGTTGGTTTGTACCCATATGCTTTTGTAAGCTTTCAGGGTTTTTGTTTTATGCATAGTTTGTAGGCCTTGTGGTATGTACCATGCTTAAGTGCAGCCTTTATGCTATGTTGAAATCAGTACTTTAATCTAAATGTTCTGCATTGTGATTGTTGTACTGTCACTCTTGTGCCCTTGTAGGATTGTTCCTAGATGCATATGCCATGTGTGCTATGCATTGGTTGAGTGTTGAGCATACAAGTGTCTTGCCTTGTGCTTGTTAACTTGTATGTCTTTGTGTTCATTCCAAGTGTGAATGAGCACTGTGATCACTACCTTGTGGTGTTCACTTGGTTGATCAAGCCATGGTTTGTTTATTAACTCCATTTTTGCTTGATCTCATATTGCCTGTTTCATATGCATTTATAATTTTCTGCTTACAATGATCATGGTGTATTGTTGTGTTTCAGGAGTGTATGTTCATATGATTCAAGTGCTTCACAGCTTCTAGAGTTAGGTGTGAGTGAGTTTTGATCAACTGTTCCCAACTCACATGTTAAGTCTAGAGTCTGTTTTAGGGTTTTGTCACGGAATAGCCAAAGGGGGAGATTGTAAGGTTGAATTTATTCAACCATCTAATTGGCTTTATTCCGTGCCAAATTTGCTTGTAATTCAGCATTTAGTAACCCTGTATTTAGGTGGGATTGTTGTAAGGGTAGTGAGTGAGATAGTGTGAAGATTGCTCAAGAGTGTGCAAGAAAACAGAGTGTCGCGGCTGGGACTCGCGGGTGGACTCGCGGCTTCAACCCGCCAGAAGATGCACACGTGCCAAGCATGCTGGAAGATGAACAGTCATGCTAGCTGGAGCACTACAGGACAAAACAGGACAACTGGCCATACGGTTAACTCGCGACTGGAACTCGCGACTTAGTCAAGCCGCGAGGTCAAGCCGCGAGCCACCCCTGTTTTGGAAAAACCTGACGTTTCGCATTCCTCTTCACTCCAGTATAAATACCCTTTTAACCCACGATTGAAAGAGAGCTTCCAGAGAGAATTTTGAGAGAGACACCCTAAAGAAAAACCAGATTGTTTCACCCACAATCTCTACCTTAGAGTCTCATCAAAATCCCTCACTCTCTTCCTCTCCATTGTCAAATCCTTGAGAGGCTTTATACCAAACCTGGTTCTCACCATTATCATCTCTGTGAGACAGACGTTTGGAGTTCTGGGAAGCAGTTAGGAAGGAGCCAATCTTTATTGGTTGATGCTACGGTGTAGTAGCGGAATCCGGAAAGCTAGAAAAGAAAAAGGTTCGGCGCAACCTCGTTGGAGCAAGAAGCTTGGAGGGCTTAGGTGCATTGGGTAGATTAGGCTTGGAGGGTCTATTGCTGTCCTTGTATCCCAACTGTATTTTCTAGTGGATTGATTACCGCTTGGAGGGCGGCGGAGAGGTTTTTCGCCGAGGTCTTCGGTTTCCTCTTCGATAACATATCTGGTGTTATCTCTGTGTTTGCATCTTCCTTCCTCTCTATCTCTGCCTTTACATTATCTGCTGTGGTTTATTTTGTTGTGGCTTAGATAGTTGTTTAATCAATTCCTTATTATAGCATATGTTAAGTTTCCGCACACTAGTTGTTTAACATATTGCGTGTGTTGATTAAATTGGTTTTTTGGGGGTCTAAACGTTCAAAAGTGTTTTTGTACACGTTTTTGAACTTTCAGATACAAATCTGATTTTTTCAACACATGCAAGTTGTTGAAATAAAGAAAGAGATCATGTACTACTATGTTTGTGTTTGTTTTAATTCATGATTGCATAAATTCATATTGTGAGTGAAACTCTCTTCTTAAAAAAAATCTTTTTCATTCTTTTTTAACAATAAAAACATATTTGATTTTTCAGTCATTAAAATCATTTTTTTTTTAATCATCACAACACAGATTTGAATTTTTATCTCCAAAAACCACTTTTTTCTCCACATACCACAAAACAGATCTAGTAATTTGACAAATCAAAATCCATTTTTTTTTACCAATCAAAGCAGATCTGATTATTTTTAAAAGAAGAGACTTCATTCATAAATAAATTTGTGTGACTTAATTTTTATTTCACATGTTCAACATATCATTTATGACATGCATAAAAAGTACATTGGTCATAAGAGTCTAAAAGATCAGACTCTGTCTAGGCGGAATGGGTGCCTAACACCTTCTCATTCCGTAACCTAGACTCCGGATTTAGGTCATTCGTTAAGTAGATCTAGCCTTGTCTTTGTTTGTTTTGGGTAGAATGTAGGACAACAAGCCATGTAAATATTTGGTAGATTGTAACTAGGACCCAAAGCTATGTAACTTTTTAATTTTCCAAATATGTGATATTTATTCAATCAATGAAGAGAACAATTCAGTCATGTATTTGTATAGATTTAGTTTTTCTTATTTTTTGTATAAAAAATAAGTAGCAACTCCATATCACTTACCCAAAAAAAGAGGTGCCCTAAAAGGTACCCGAATCTCTTTTTTGAGGGACGCTTTCGTTGAGGTCTCTCATAGCAAGCAAACATAGACATGCAAAGGAAATTATCCAAACCTTTTAATATAGGCCTAGGCATGCTGATGTAGGCCTAGACCACAGGATCTAGATCCATACCCCACCAATAAAGGCCAAAACACAAGAAAGAGAAATATCAAGGGACAAAAAGGGCTAAAGTAACACATGGCATAGCAATCAACATAGATCTAAGCACACAAGCAAGGCACGGAGCACATAAACACATAGATCTAAGCATCGGGACATAGATCTAATCACTAACATGCAAATCTAAGCAAAAACATGGCAAAGAACACAAAAGCATGTAGATTTAAGCATAAACATGGCAAGGAGCCTAAAAACATGTGGATCTAAGCACAAACATTAAATTTAGACATATCCTAGCCTAAGAAGGCTAGGCCAACCACATTAAAGCGATAAATCATGGCATAAGCGAGGAAACATGCTAGAATAACTACAAAAACATGCTAGGGAAAGCAAGAAAAGCAATAAAGAGAAAGGTTAGCTACAATCCACACCCTTAAACCTTAAATCCAAGGTATGGAACCAAGGAGAGGAAGATTGGGTGTAAGAACACTACCTTGAAGATTGAATAAAAAATATGAGAATCTAAGGTGTGTTGAGGGTGTTTGGGATAGAGAGAGAATTTGCCCAAAAATACCTAGAATTTTTATTTATTTATTTATTTTTTTTGCAAAATGAGGGGTTTGGGGGCATTTATACTAGAAAAATGCCCCTTCAGCTTTCGGCGCACCTTGAAGGGTTGCCGGCCACCCTGCTGATGTAAGCAGTTTGGCCTTTTCCCAATTCAACTTCGGACACTTCTTTGAAGGCCTTCCCGGACTTGGATTGAACTAATCTTGGTGCCCCTAGAAAGCTCTAGATGTCTAGTTTCCAGAAAACTAAAGAAATTGAAAATCCAATGGTCAGATCAAGAGTTATGGCCTCTGGAAGCGTACTGATGCTCTTTTTACGATTTTCTAGATATCTCAACCGTTTTAACTTTGATTTCGACCCATCAATAGTAGTTGGAAAGAAAATTTGATAATCTTCATAATGGCACTAGTCCCAACCCGTTGTAACGGTCATATCAAAATTAGGGTTTCTAGTGCCTTTGGGGGTCAATTTCGGGTTAAACTTGGTCAAACTTGACAAAAATCACTAAGTAGCTCAAGTTTGATGTAGAAACATGAAAAATATCATTTTGGGATAATTTTGACCAACTTTGACTCTTGGTTTACCCAAGGTTGACAAGGGGCATTTTGGTTAATCTGACCTAAAATGGCACTTTGAGTGCTCTAATGCTCGAATGGGCTGCAACACGTCAATCTAGGTGTTTCCGCGGCCCCATGGAGAAAAGATAATGTTTTTGGTATTTTCGGGGTCCGGCATGCAAATCGATGGTGGACAAAATACAGTGTCTACAATTGTCATCAACCATGTTGATTTTGGAGAATTGATATATGAATAAGTATCCAAAAATCAATTGTCACATTGACCTACTAGCAAAATCAAGTTTTATTTTCTACAAAATCCCAAAGTTCATGTAATAACATCATTTATTTTGGCTAGTTCGTACACTGTTCAAATGATATAAGCTCAAGTCAAAATATGATATGGCTGGGATTTTCCTAAAGATAAAGATGATTTTTGATAATCAATAATGGGAAAGATAGAAGAGAGTTTAGGAAAATTTTTTTGCTACTTATTAATCCTCTAATGCTTAAATAAAAATAATCTTAAAGAAATTCAAATACAAAGGAAATTCAAATAAAACTATATCTAATCTTCAACAATTTAAATATGGATATTCAAATGCAACAACTATCCTCATAGACTCATGTAGTCTCCTTGGGTGATCCACTCCCCCCCCCCCCCCCCCTTCAGACAAGTCATTCCCACCTTCAAACATATAAATATGGCCAGTAGTAGCATTCAACAAAAGATATGGGCCGAAATCTAAGACATGGTTGGTAATTACTACCCAAAAGTACATTTTTTTTCTTCAAATTTGCATGGATTATGAGCTTTTGAAATACTGTATGGAGATACTCCAATCTTTTAGCTATGCCAATAGAGCTACTATAAAATGATGGCCCATTTGTGAGATTCCTTGCTTCCATTTGCAAATTTTAAGCACAAATTTACTTTTATTAAAGAAGTAAATATCTTAAAAATGAAAGGATAACTAGGTGAACTAGCATTACCATCAACTATTTTTCTAGGGAGAAAAGGAATAGAAACTGACAATGGTAGGTGAGGAAAGGTTCCAAATCTAGTTGCTTTTAAATTGTGCATAATTTATGCAGAAAAACAAATTTAGGTTCAATTTATACAAGCAGAAAATTGTGCATAATCTATGTTAAATGACAGTCATCTCCAATACCTTATGCCATGGACTTAAGCATCAACTTGCCATGGAAGAGCCATACACAACAAATATGACAACATATACTGAATTGCATAAAAAAATAAGTTTAAAAAAACATGCCTCATCACTGGTTTTTTCATAGATTTTGACCTAGATCCATTCTTTTTTTGAGTACTGCCTAGATCCATTCTTAAAAGTTATAACACATTGAGTGTAATATTTGGCTATAAAAGACAAAAGCAGGGGCAAAAAAAAAAGTTAGGCTCTCAACAAGACACGAGAGACAAGAAACTATAAGGGAGGATCATGTATCAAGGCGCCCCACCACCCCCCCCCCCCCCCCCCCTCTAAGTCAACTTCTTCATTTTTAACCTCAAACAAAATTACACAATTTTTATATTTTTTTTAGTATGTTGATAATTTACTCAAATCCCCTGCATTCAAGTTTGTTTGATTGATCATAAATGTTATAGTCAAAATCCAAGTTTTTAAAATTTTAGTAGTAATATATATACTATATAGACTTATCAAAGAAAACAAAATCTAGTCTCTTCAACAACAGAAAAATGTTAAGCAAACAAGCATATTCACAAACAACTTAAAGGCAAATCTTTCAAGATGTCAATCTTATGGACAAAGCCTATCAATTTGAACAAAGAAACTCATTGGCAAACATAAACAACAACATCAAAGAAAATGAATGGATATTAGCAAGAATATGTACATTAATTTTGCTTTTTTAAGGAAAAATAGGAAAAAAAAAAACTATTTAGCTCTGAATTTACAATTAGTTATGAATTCCAATAAATACTCAATAACAAATACATTGAAAGATCAAAGGAGAGGTGAAATACAATTTTCATTCCTAAAATTTGGTCCAAGTTCAAATCAAGACCTAGATTCAGTTTAGGTGTTGAACCCTAACAATTGAGAATTTAATCACAACCCATACTAAATCAAGTAATTGATGTCCAAAAAAACCTAAACCCATTAATATTTCAAATTAAAATAGAGGAAAACTACCAAATCATGAGAAAACAAACCTTGAAATTGTGACACTAGACTCTCAACATGTTTGAGGAAATTTGGGATTTTATATGGTTTTTTTTTTTTTTTGCTGGGTAATTGTTTATTGCGGGGGATAGAACCCCCGCGCTAACGGTTACATGGTGAACCGGGTACCACTTGGGCTACAAAGCCTGGTGGTGGGATTTTATATGGGTTTTAATTGTATATAATAAGGTATATTAAATTTAAATTTAATGATTGACGTGTTGTTTCAGGATTAGTTGGTGTAAAAGGTGTCTTCTATATTAGCTCGGGACCTAAGTTATTGTCCTTAATAAGACATCCCTAGTTAAAAGTAGAAAAAAATACTCCTAGTCTAAAGTGTAAGTTGCTAGCAATGCTAGCATTTTTCCCAAACAGGCCACGAATCAAATGCCTAGTGGGTCTTGTAAACTTGTTCCAATAGAGCTTCTTTCCCAAATCCTTATTCTCAGTCCTCACTCCTCATTATCAGTTGGCATTCAATTTAGTGTTCGTTTGTAGAATAGCATTAGTTTTTTATTTTTTATTTTTTTGAAGTAGGCGAATATGTCCAAAATGGCCATATACTACTATTTAGCAAAATATTTAGTAATATACCATAGTTTATGAAATATTTAACAATTTATCACATTTTTGAAACTCAAGTTTGTTGTGTAACTCGAGTTCCAGAAATCCAAGTTCTTTGAAAAAATAGCCTTCAAGTTTGCTGTATTATTTTTTATGGAACTCAAGTTTCATAAAAAAATGGTGGTTATATTCTATGGAACTTAAGTTTGTGAAACTCGAGTTATACGGTAATCTCAAGTTTTAAAAAAGTGATAAATTCCTAATTATTTCGCAAATAATTGTAGATTCATATATATTTTGTTAAAGAGTAGTATTTGGAGGGAATGTGCAGAATAGCTGTTAATAGGGATTCAAAGTAGTAAGTTAGGCAACGTTTCAAAATTTTAAGAAAAATAGCATTTCGAGTTTTAGAAACTCGAGATCCATATTAAAACCCGAGTTTTATAAACTCGTTTTGCGAGTGTTTGGCTGGACGATTTGGACTGAAAATGCCACATAGATCTCGAGTCTTTAAGACTTGAGTTCCATGCAAAAATTTTTTCCCCTATAGTGGCGTTTTTAAGTCCTATAGTGACGTTTTAAAGCCCTATAGCGGTGTTTTCCTGCAAAAATTTTTTTATAAGTGTGATCAACCCATACCAGATTCAGGAAGCCCTATAGTGGCGTTTTTAAGCCTTATAGTGACGTTTTAAAGCCTTATAACGGCGTTTTCCTGTAAATTTTTTTTATAAGTGTGATTACCCCATATCAGGTTCTAGGAGCCCTATAGTGGCGTTTTTAAGCCCTATAGTGACGTTTTAAAGCCTTATAGCGGCGTTTTTCTGCAATTTATAGTAATCGAGTCTTTAAAACTCGATTTCCACGTGGATTTTTTTCTACATCAGACCCATCCGCTTACAAATCGAGACTTAAAAACTCGAGTTTTATCTTGGAACTCAAGTTTTAGACACTCGAGATGCTAGTTTTCAGCATTGTTTTGAAACGTGACAACTAATTAAATTTTTTGATATTTATTATTATTTAGGAAGGGTGTTAGTAGTATTTGGTCATTTTAGCCTTAGTTTATTATTTAAAAAGTGGGTGACAGTGATTTTTTAAAATAACTATACATAAAAAAAAAATTAAAAATTAAAAACGCTTTACGGAAAAGACATAAACAAGACAAAAAGCGAGATTCCAAAGATAACGTGATCTATTGCTTTTCGACCCATTGTTCCTTTTGCTGTTGGAGAATTCCAAACATCTTCTCTCTCTTTTATAAAAAAAAAAAAAAAAAAACATCTTCTCTCTCAAAAGCTGTTAAAAGAATCTCAATCTAGTCTTTTATTATTCAAATTTCAAGCATCTTCGCTCCAAAACTCGATTTACAAACTCCATTTCATCAATCCCGTCTCTCTCTCCTTATATATATATATTTGCATATCCACAAATTGGATGCCATCAGTGCTTGATTCCCATTGATTTCAGGTACGTTTGCTTAATTTCTTTCCTATTATTTTTAATGTAATATATATCTATATATATATTTCTCCAGGTTCAATTCGGGTTTTTTTTTTAAAATGATATATGGTCTCTGGAAATTGGAACTTTAGTCAAGTATTTTCATTCTTTTTATTATTTGGTGCCAAGCACTTCATATCAAATCTAGAAGTTGTTTTGTATGATTTTTTTTTTCTTTTTGCCGCTCGATTAATGAATCAATGATTTTAATAGCTAGGAGTAGTTTTTTGATTACGAAAATCTTGCAGTACATAACACTGTACAAGAGTGGCATATAGGCTCATGATGATATGAGTGTAGTACAACTAAAATGAGTGTTATACAAGTGATGTGAGTAAAGGCAAAATAAAGTACAATGACTGGACCTATACTGTCCTATTATCTAATAAAGTATGTTGTAAGAGCTCCCCAAACTCGAGATGGATTACAGGATGCCCTCTTGATTTTGGATACAAAAATCATGAAATTCACCTGTTAGATGAATTTGGTGAAGATGTCTACCAGCTGATCATGGGTGGAAATATGGCGCAAATGTAAGGTACCCTGGAGGAGGTGGTTTTGAATAAAATGGCAATCTATTTTTATGTGTTTGGTTTGTTCATGGAAGATATCATTGTGAGAAATCTGCATCGCACTCAAATTATCATAGTAAACTGGAGTTGTAGAAGATGAGGAAGCCCCCAATTTTTTGAACAACCTCAAAGGTAATATCAACCAGTGCTGTATATTTAACTTCTGTGCTGGAAGATAAAACCAGAGTTTGCTTTCGCTATGCAATGAGATGCATGAGTTGACAAGTAAGAAGCAAAAGCTGGAGTGGAGTGGCTATGTTTGATTCCTGCCTAATCCGCATTAGTGTAAGCACAAAGTATGAGTGGGGATATGGTAAATAAATGAAGCCCATGTGACATAGGACAAAACTAAAATAGTGCAAAAATAAATTGAAGAACGGGAAAATTAAGGATAAGTAACTTAGGAGTTAGCACCTAGGCTTACTTGGAGTTTGCACCAAGTAGGAAGAAACCTCTAGGAGTCAGTACCAGGGTTGATTGGAGTCAGCAACAAACCATTGGAAAAAATTCTAGGAGACAATATTTATCAATCAATCCTTGTCTTACAAAAATGAACCTATGTGTTCTTAAATAGAGTTCCAAACTTTACTTTGCTTTGCAAGAAAAGAACTTCTCCTAAACCAAATAGGAAAAGAATATAACAAATTATGTAAAAGAAATTCTTATTTTTAAATGATTAGGCTTGGTAGGCCTTTAGGCCCAATTATTAGAAATCTCTATCTATAAGGGTTTTCATATTGCGTCTATGTCCATAGGTCTGCGCAATTAAAGGCCTATATCTTGTGTCTGCCAAAAACTCCCCTAGGGGTGGGAAGAACTTGACCTTGTTGATTGTAAATTTTGGCAACTCTGGTTGTACTCAAGCAAGTTTCGATCTGGCTGTTGTAGCTCTTCTCGAGTACTCCATGTACAATCAGGATATGGTCGTCCCTGCCAACAGACTAGAAAGTGTTGAACTCATCCATCCTTGGTAGAAACAATATGCTCATCTATATTGCATCAATATTTAGGGGTGCGGATTAGGGATAGGGATGTCAATAGGGTCATGTCATCAAAAGGGGTGTTAGAGATAACTATTAAACCTTTATTGGCAACCGGATCCATTATATTAAAATTAGGTGAGGGGTCAGTGACATATGCATTTGAACCAACCCATTCAATATCTTGAACAGTCCAGCGCTACAAGCTTGCAATTTCTTAATGGTCCCAGAGGGAAAACATTAAGCCTAATTCGAATTATGACATAATCCCCTACTTTAAACTCAATATAATGTTGACGGGTGTTAGTAACTTTATATTGAAGATTACTTGCTTAAATATGCTTGTGAATCCCATGATGCAAATCATAAATATGTTGTGCAAATACCTTGGTAGATTCAGGAATTCTAACATGTGGGGACATGGTCAAAAGATCTAAAGGCTTTCTAGGTTTATAGCCATGCATGACCTCAAATGGACAAATGCCTGTAGACCTATTGACAGAACAATTGTTATGCAAGCTTGGCTGTAGGAAGAATCAGTCAAACCTTGTCTTACAAAACTGAACCCATGGGTTCTTAAATAGAGCTCCAAAAGGTCACTTTGCTGGCAAGAAAAGAACTTAAAACTTCTAAACCAAACTTCTGGTAACAACAGTTCAAATATTTAGTAGCTAAAATGTAAAAACTTCTTTGTAATGGTTCTTTTAACAAAAGCTTTTTGCGTAACAATGTTTTTCTCATCAGCCGTGTTAGCCACAATTATCCTGCAGGGGACCTTATAAATTTTATTTTAAAAACTTAGAGAGAATTCTTCTTTATACAAATTCTTAGACTTTTGACTTAATGTGAACTTTTAGTCAGCACTTGTATTCTGTGACTTGCCACATCTTGGAGTTTAAAACAAGTTTACATGGTAATCCTTCATAATGATTGAAGATAAGTTTTTAGTTGACCAAAGGAGTTTTAAACTGTGATTTAACATCTATTGTTATTATGACAGATTGAGCATGGCAAGGAATTTTTCCTCTAGAGCAATCGTTCTTGAAGTTCTTAGAAAAGATAATTATGCGAATTGGAGCGTCTGTGTAAAAAACTATTTGTTGTCACAAGATCTTTGGGACATTGTTGAAGAAACCACTGAACCTCCGAAAGAAAAAGATGACAAAGACGGATTTAAGAGGTGGAGAAAAAGCAATGCTACAGCTTTACATGCAATTCAAATTTCATGTGGGCCAGAAATACTTTCTCAGGTTAGGAAATTTGATACAGCTAAAAGTGCCTGGAATGCCTTGGCCATGATGTATGGGGAAAAATTGAGAGTCAACCTAGTCACTGAACAAGGTAACCAATCTAGTAATCCATGCACCACTCTCAAAAAAAGTGTTCCAAAATTTACAATGCTATATATTTTTGTTTTTATGCACACGTGTGTGCCTCTAAAAAGTGTTCCAAAATTTACAATGCTATATATTTTTGTTTTTATGCACACATGTGTGTGCCTCTATTTTGTATGTATGTAAGTGAAAAATTGATAGGGAAACTACCTAAAGAACAGTAGAGTTTCACTTCTCACATCAATTGATAATAAACAAAGTTATAGATACACATCACTTAAAACCAATCTAGACATTGTCGGGATTTAGTGTGGGTAATTTGGAGGGAAGATCCATGGCGGTGTCTCATCTCCTTTTTGCGGATGACACACTAATTTTTTGTGAGGCTGATTTAGAATAGATTATATTTCTTCGTATGATTCTTATCTGGTTTGAGGTAGTGTCAGGTCTAAAGATTAACCTGGGCAAGTCAGAATTGGTTCCGGTTGGGGTAGTCAATAATATTGACCTTTTCTTGGTTGTTCTTGGCTGCAAGCAGGGCTCTCTCCCAATAAAATATCTAGGTCTTCCTTTGGGTGCTAAATTCAAGGATAAGACTATATGGAATCCAATTTTGGAGAAAACGGAGAGGAGATTGACGGGTTGGAAACGCTTATATTTATCCAGGGGAGGTAGAGTCACCCTAATCAAAAGCACCCTATCTAATTTACCCACTTATTTTCTATCTTTATTTCCTATCTTTATTTCCTATTCCTGCTAGTGTGGCTAATCGAATTGAGAGGTTCCAGCGGAATTTCTTATGGGGTAGTTTTGGAGATGATCCTAAAATTCATTTGGTTTAATGGGCTACTGTTTGTTCTCCTATTTCTTTGGGTGGCTTAGGGATAAGGAAGATAAGACTTTTCAATGAATCTTTACTTGGAAAGTGGCTTTGGAGATTTGGGATTGAGGAAGATGCCCTTTGGAGACAAGTGATAGAGATGAAATATGGATGTGTGTGGGGGGGGCTGGTGTACCAGAGCTGTGATTGGCCCTTATGGTGTTGGTTTATGGAAAAATATCAGTCAGGGATGGCCTTCTTTCTCTCGCCATATTCTGTGTGATATTGGTGATGGGTCTAGAGTGAAGTTTTGGCAAGACCGGTGGTGTGGAGATACTTCTCTTGCTGTTAGATATCCAGACTTGTTCAGATTTTGCAGGAATAAGGATGCTAGTGTGGCTGAGCTTATGATGTCCACCAATGGTGTCCTCTTTTGGGATGTGAGATTCGTTAGGGGGTGTGCATGCTTGGGATCTTGAGGCTATGTTTGACTTCATGGAAACCATATATGGTTCTCCTATAAGGGGGCTAGGTGAGGATAAAATGTGTTGGATTCCTAGCAAAGATAAGGGTTTCTTGGTTAGTGATTATTTTAGAATTTTAGCTAGCACCATTTTCTATGGTTTTCCTTGGAAAAGTATTTGAAAGCAGAAGATTCCCTCTAGAGTAGCTTTCTTTGTTTGGACTGCTGCCTTAGGGAAATGCTTGACGATTGATAATTTACGTAAAAGGAAGGTGTGGATTTTGGATTGGTGCTACATGTCTAAGAGAAATAGTGAATCGGTTGACCATCTATTCCTTCATTGTCCTTTTGCTATGGATCTATGGTCTATGGTTTTGGGTCTTTTTGGAGTAACTTGGGTTATGTCGCACACTATTTTGGGGTTGTTACGGTGTTGGCAAGGCAGCTTTGGTCGTCATCGAAATGATTATATTTGGTCCATCATTTCTCATTGCTTATTGTGGCGTCTTTGGAGGGAGAGGAATAGTAGATGTTTTGAAGATATTGAGAGATCTATTCCAGACCTCAATTTAGACATTGTTAAGTTGAATCTTTCTCAATTTGAATAGCCTAAATAGTTTGATATTGGTCTCGATCAGCCATCATCTCATCTCTCTGTCTCTTGTTCTCTCTTTATATATATAAGTGTGTGTGTGTGTGTGTGTTTGTATGGATTTGTGATTGGTATCAATGATCAGCCTAAAGCTTGTATTATTTAATTTTAATTCTTAATACAACTGACCTCATTACAAGTGCTCCGTGTGTGTTTAGAGGATTTTTCTTTAAGGGAAAAAAATGGAGAAGTTTCGAGTTATGCATCTCCAAACTTTACTGGATGGACTTTTAGCAGAAGAAATAGAAAATTGAGCAAGCTCTTGTCCTAGGATAGTTGAAGCACTAAAAGTTGTAAAATAAAAAAAGCAAAAAAAAAGTTTGTGTTGTAGAAGGACTTAGGAGTACGTAATGGGAAAGTGGAGGGAAGACAGTTATTTGATTTAGTGAGAGCTTGGCCAGAAATATATTTTTCTTTATTTTTGGAGGAGATAGAAAAGTTATTTGATAGGTAAACGTGGTAAAATAAGGAAAGCAAAAGAACTTTCAAAATAGAAGATAAGTTTTGTTGTTCTTAACTATGATATGAGGCTTTCGTAGACAGATTCCTGCATAGAGCAGGCCTCATGAATGAGTCAAACATCTCCATGGTCTTGAAGTCTTAAAAATTCCAAGCCTGAAGCATTTCTCTCTGCCAGCAATGTTGCATTTGTGAAATGTAAATTTAGTAATTTACTGCTCATCTCTATTTCAAAGAAGCATTCTTTGAAGCAATGGTGCTCTTATATTATTTTCAATTTGTGAAATGTCCACGACTCATCCTTCCTTCATTTTGAGAACATCTATTGGAATAACAGGTATTTGAGTTATGGACTAGGCATTCGTTTTGGATGACTGATGGTCCACTGTAAATGAAAAACAAATTGGCAGTTTTAATCCAGTAGGTGCTTTTAGATACTTAGTTCATCTCATTCACTTTATAGTTAAAAGAATTAAAGCTTTGCAGGGATGGCAGATAGCCGCCTTCAGTATATGCACTTACACAAATACGTGGAAAGTGGTGATTGGTATGAAGCGAAAAAGATAATTTATAAGAACCCCGAAGCAGTTTGTTTGACCTCATCTTCAGGCAGGACGGCTCTTCATATTGCAGTCATTGCTAGACATGAGGCTATTGTGGAGGAACTGGTGCGGTTAATGCCAAAACAAGCACTGGAAGTGCGGGATGTAGGTGGTTACACGGCTCTTGCTCTTGCTGCTAATTTAACTGGAATCACAAAGATGGCAAGGTGCATGGTAAGATTGAATGACACCTTGGTTAGTATCAAGGCCATGGATGGCTCAATTCCAATTGTATTGGCTTCTGGGAATGGCTATAAAGAGATGACTCGCTATCTTTACACTGTCACACCATCGCCGATATTATATCAGGACAATAGCCGCAATGGTGCTTTGCTTCTCAGTCAATGTATCAGCAATGAAATATTTGGTATTATTATCTAAACCTAACAAGTAGTTTAACAATTATTTATAGCTGAACAAAATTTTAAAATATGTACCTTAACCTATTCTCTTTGTTTGTTTCTTTTATATGATAGATGTTGCTTTGGATTTGCTCCAGGATTGCAAAGACTTGCAAATTACTTTAGACTTTGATGGGCTTCGCCCTTTGTGTGCATTGGCGCAAACACCTTCTGCATTCCAAAGTGGAAGTTGGCTTGCGTTTTGGCAGCAATGGATCTACTCATGTTAGAATTCTCTCTCTCCATTTCACTTGTTTATATTTGGAAAGTGATACTCTTGAAGATTTTTTTCCACTAGTTTGAAGAGTGATAATAATATATTATTTTGGTTTACATTTTAAAGATACATAACATGAGAGGCATTTGATTTGCAAACTTCAAGACACAATCTGATGTAGTCCTAGGCATCAACAATATTAAACAAACTATGATTCACCAACTCTCATACCAAAGAATTGCAACATAGTTCAAACCCAAATACATTCAACTTTGTCAAACAAAGCTAGAAATCTAAAATCTCCAAATGCAATCAAAATAAATTGCCGAAATTACCTAAGAATTTATCAAATTCAAACCAAAATGATGCTAGGAGGGTGGTGGAGAAGTTGGAAGAAGCTGTGGGTGATTTTTTGGTGTCTTGTAGATTTAGGAATGTGGGAGACAATTTTGAATGGGCATTCACTGGTGTGTATGGTCCTAATGTGGATAGGGAGAAAAGGCTGACGTGGGAGGAGTTGGCAGGTCTTTATAGTTGGTGGAATTTGCCATGGTGTTTGGGTGGTGATTTCAATGCTATTCGTTTTCCTTTTGAAGGTTTGGGGGGCAGAAAACTTCACTCAGGGTGTGCATAATTTTTCTGATTTTGTCTCTATTAATGGGTTAATGGATATCCCTTTGGAGGGTGGTAGTTACACTTGGTCAAACTCTCTGTTTGGCTTCAGGATAGATCGCTTCCTCTTTTCTTCAGAATGGGAGGAACATTATCCAAACATTCATCAAAAAAGGTTGGTTAGAGTTTTATCAGACCACTTCCCCATTTCTTTGGAGGGCAGTGATATTCGTAAGGGATGTAAGCCTTTTTGTTTTGAGAACATGTGGCTTCAGGTGGATGATTTTGTGGAGAAGGTGAAAATTTGGTGGGACTCTTATCGTTTTTATGGAACGTTACAAGTTAGCCATGAAATTGAAAGTTTTAAAGGGAGACTTAAAAAAGTAGAATGAAACTGAGTTTGGAAATGTAACCATTAAGAGAATTAAACTATAGAATGATTTGAATGCCCTGGATTCTAAAGAGGAGAGGGTGTCTCTTTCTATTGATGAGAAGCGTGAAAAGAGAGAATTTGCTTAGAAATTGAGAAGACAGCATTGTTGGAGGAGATTATCTGGAGACAAAAATCGAGGGTGCTATGGTTAAGGGAAGGGGACAGCAATACGAAATTCTTTCACCAGATGGCTAATTCTAATAGGAGTAACAATAATGGCAGTTTAAATCTTGATGGAGTGTTGACATCAGATTAAGAAATTATTGAAGAGGGTATTGTTTGGTTCTATAAAAGTCTTTACTTGGAAGATAAGCACATTTGTCGTCATCGGGATGTGCTGAATTTTTCTAGGATTTCTGGGGATAAGGCTGGCTGGTTGGAAAGACTCTTTGAGGAAGTTGAGATTTTTGGGGTGGTCATGGATTTTGATGGTGATAAAACTCTTGAACTTGATGGATTCCCTATGGCTTTTTTTGGGACTTGTTGGGCCATTATCAAAATTGATCTTTTGGAGGTTTTTCAGTATATTTTTGGTAATGCTCAGTTTGAGAAAAGTTTGAGTGCTACTTTCATCTCCTTAATTCCTAAAAAATCTGATGCAATGGCGGTAAGGGATTTTTGGCCTATTAGTTTAATACGGGTGTACAAAATTATTGCTAAAGTTTTAGCTACCAGGTTGAAAATGGTTCTTGGGAATATTGTTTATGAATCTCAAAATGCTTTTGTCAAAGAAAGATAGATTTTAGATTCCATTCTTATTGCCAATGAATGCTTGGATAGTAGGTTGAAATCAGGAGTTCCTGGGTGTTGTGTAAGTTGGATGTAGAGAAGGCATATGATCATGTGAATTGGGACTTCCTCATTTATTTGTTGGATTGTTGTGGTTTTTCTAAAAAATAGAGAAGGGTTTTCTTTTGCATCTCTACTATTAAATTCTCCATTTTCATTAATGGAACTCCATGTGCTTTCTTTGAAAGCTCCAGAGGTATAAGATAAGGTGATCCATTATCCCCTTTATTGTTTGTCATTGTTATGGATGCTTTTAGTAAAATGTTGAATAAGGCAGTGAGGGATGGGCTCATGTTTGGTATTAGGGTGGACAGGTAACTCATTGCAGGTGACCCATCTTCTTTTCGTTGATAATACCTTGGTCTTATGTGATGCTGATCTTGGTCAGATTCTGTTTCTTCGGCTGGTGCTATTTTGGTTTGAAGTTGTTTCTGAGCTGAAAATTAATATGGGTAAGTCTGAATTGGTCCCTATGGGTGTGGTTCCAAATATAGCAGATATGGTGGATGTGCTAGGGTGCAAGCAAGGCTCCTTCCCGATGAAATATTTAGGACTTTCGCTGGGTGCTAATGTCAAAGATAGTTCTATTTGGAATCTAATTATTGAGAAGATGGAGAGGAGGTTAGCAGGTTGGAAACAATTATATCTCTCAAAAGGAGGAAACAACTATATCTCTCAAAAGGAGGTAAAGCTCCATAAAGTTACTCTTTATGGAGCTTCTTTGAGAGGAGTTGGGGTCAATAAGATGTGTTGGAAACTTGTTATGGGAAGAGGTTTTGCAATTCGTTCATATTACCAAGTTTTGACAAAAAGTTTCAATTAGTCTTTCCCTTGGAAGATTGTTTGGAAGCCTGAAGTCCCTTCTAGAGTTGCTTTTTTTGTTTGGACTGTAGCTTTGGGGAATATTTTGACTATTGATAATCTTAGGAAACGAAGAATTTGTTTTTGGATTGGTGTTGTATGTGTAAAAGAAATGGGGAATCAGTAGACCACCTCCTTATCCATTATCCTCTTGCTTTTGATTTGTGGTCTATGGTGTTTACTTTGTTTGGTATTCATTGGGTTATGCCAAAAATAGTGGTGGAGCTGTTGGATTGTTGGCAAGGAAAGTTTGGAAGGCATCGGAATGCTGCTATTTGGATGGCTGTGCCCCATTGTTTGATGTGGTGCATTTGGCGGGAGAAGAATAACCAGCATTTTGAGAATTAAGAGAGATCAGTTTCAGATCTTAAACTCTTCTTCCTTAAGACATTTTTGGATTGGGTTGTAGTGTTAGGCTTTCGTTCTTTTTCTTCCGTCTATGTTCTCATGGACTTCTGTACTTTATGCACTTGATTTGTTTTTGTCCCTAATGTATACTTCCTGTATACCTAGGTAACACCTTTCTTCTTTTTAATATATTTTTATTACTTATCAAAAAAAAAAAAAAAAAAAAATTAAACCTTATTACTCATCCAAAAAAAAGTTAATGTTCAATTCAAGGCCTTAGTTCCATGTCAAAATCTTTAATTCATGAAAAATATACTTGATACATCAAGAGGGGGTTATTTTTTATAAGTAAGCTATTTTTTAATGCAAAGAGACTACATGTTCAAGGGACAAGAGAAGTCTAAATAATTACAAAAGAAAAAAAGTTATGTACATAAATACAACGACTCTATGAATTCCGAAAGAGAGATGCTATTAGTGAAGTTCATGTGCAACACCAATCAAACAAACAACCACTAAACATAGCAACATTTGAGTTCCTGTACATTCTGCATCCTCAAACGTATGCTAGTTTTGTTCCTGCCAAATTGTCCACCTCAAATGTAGCGGAACTAATTTCCAAATTTCCGATGAATGTGTGCCTGATTTCTCTAACCAAACAAGAGGTCAATGGCCTTCTCTGGTTAACACCCACTGAATCCTAAAAGATCTATAGGAAAAACTCCAGAAATCGAACGCAATAGTGCAGTGTAACAATAGATAATCCACTGTGTTCCCACAAAACTAACACATACAATACCATTGTACTAACATATAACTGCGCTTAACAAGATTATCACACGTAATAACTTTCCCACACACCGCACTCTAGACAAAGAAAGATACCCCCGGCATTAGGTCTTAACACTCCAAATGATCCTCCAGGGAAAAGCTAGTTTGCATGGACCCCTTAAGGCATTATAGATTGAACGAATGTCAAATTCCATTCCTCTTGAACCATCAATGTTTTTTGTCATCTCCTTTCCTAAGTGGGATGTTGGAATCAAGAAAATTGAGAACGGCCGCTACCAAATCTTACTCCTAGTCATTAAAATCCCAAATCCTCCACCCCCCCCCCCCCCCCAACCGTCCCTTAGCTAAGGAATAGTCATACAAGACTGGAAAAGCCCCTCTCAACGGCTGATTGCCACACCAGCTGTCATGACGGAATCGAATACCATCACCAACATCAAATGAAGTGTACAGTAAGAACATATCCAACCCTATCGTAATGCTTTTCCAAAAACAACACCAATGAGCTCTCCGAACAGGTAACTCAAATCTTTTTTCATAAACTTAATCATGTCAATCAAGAATATTTAATAGCAATTTAAAGAAATCCATTCAAAGTACAAGTGCAGGATGGACACCATATTTACTTGTGGACTACATTGAATGACTTAGATAGTTGACTATGACTACTACTTGACAAGGAATTATTGTGATACTTCCTTGATTGACATGCTTCACATTCTAGACTATACAAATGACGCAATATAGGAATGGCAGGCTTAGAGTTTGGCAAAAGACAGGTGACCCAAATGAAAATTCCACTGAAGAGGAGACACTCAAGGCTGAGAAATTGAGGGAGAAAGAACCATCAGGATCCAAATAATACAACCTGTGCTTCTCGTGTCCCCAATCAACCACTTCTTGGTGTTGAGGTCCTAAAAGATATAATATGTGGATCAAAGATTATAGTCTAGTGTAAGGCTTCAGTCAATTGACTAGCAAAAAGAAAATTAAAAAATAAAATCAGGGACATAGAGACTGGATGTTAGGAACTCAGGATCCTGCCCAACTAGTGCTCAAATGCTGGAGGTTGAAGCTAATGTGTTGCTGCTAGTGTTAATTGCGTATTCCAATTGTAACAATAGTGACAACTTGTATATACTTGTAATATGCACATGCCTTAATACAATTAAGCATGTGATTGCTTAGAAGTTAGTGAGCTGTCAAAACAGTTAGTAGTTTGTTACAAATTGGTTAATAAGTCATTTCTTAGTTCTTAGACTTTTAATCTCTCAAATCTCTCTCTCTCTCTCTTAGGAGGTCAGGCTTCCCTCGAAGTTAGCCTATATGCCAAGTCGTTAATATCAGGAACCAGGGGGTTCTTATCACTAGATGGTAAAGATAATGATATAGTAGGATGAAAAACACCCTCAACATTGAGAAAGCAATCTTTCTTTTCAATTCTTGATTTATATAATTTCTGTAACTGATTGTATATCTCTGTATATTCCCTGGTGTACTTTGATGTCTCTTTCGTTGATATGAATAAATCTTTGTTACTTATAAAAAAAAAAAACACCTTTCCCAAGGATGGAGTAAGAGAAACTATCAATTAAAATGATTTAGTGTTTAATAGGATGTAAATCAGATAAGAAAGATAGTGTATCAGAAATATGCTAATAAGAAAAGGCAAAATGATTTATCAAACGTACGTTTAGTGGACATATACTAATGGGCCACGGGCCGTCCTTGAAATTTTGATGTGGCCAGATTGCTTTAAGAGCCTTTTCCCCACCTTTTTTCTTTCTTGGAGAAAAATATAGTCCCATTACACGGGAAACACTACGGTCACAGAACATGGGCAATTGTTAAGCTTTTGATATTGGCAACGCTAAGGCAAACAAGGGCAACACTTGTCGTTTTTTCGTTTTTGACTTGTTGACAAGACAATTGTATCCTTCTTGAGTGTAGTAAAATTTGGAAGTCTATTCCATTGTCTCTTATGTGGATAATTTGGAGAGGAATAATCGAGCTTTTAAAGGGGTTGAACTTTCATTTATTTTGATAAGTAATAAGATTTATTGATATAAAAAAGGGGACGTCCTAGTACAGAGGAAGTGTATAGGGGTCAAACAAATCAAGTACAAAAATTACAAAAATCAAGAAATTCAAGAAAGAGAATGATTGGTTTCGCAAAGCTGACAGCCATTCTACTAAGGTTCTAAAGAAAAATAACTTGAGATTTGATATGGATGTCACATTATCTTCAAAACACCTACTATTTATTTCCCTCCAAAGACACCACATTAGACAATGGGGAACAATTATCCACATATGACCGTTTCAATAACGACCAAACCACCCTTGCCTGTGCTAGGAGCCCCACAGCTGATTTTGACATAACCTAACTTACTCCAATTAAGCCCAAAACCATAGATCACAAATCCATGGCAACCAAACAATGAAGGAAAAAATGGTCAACCGATTCACCATTATACTTGCACATATAACACCAATCCAATATCCAAACCTTCATTTTTCTTAAATTGTTAATCGTCAGACATTTCCCCCAAGCTACAGTCCAGACAATGAAAGCCACTCGAGAGGGGATCTTATACTTCCACATGCTTTTCCAAGGGAAACATATTTCACTATAGCCCACTAGCAGACAATAATAAGCATTAACCATTAACCCCTTAGTTCTATCTAGTTTCCAGCTCATTTTATCCTCCCCAATCCCCTTTGCAGAAGTGCCATATATGGTATCCATGAAGCCCAAAACTTCACCCTCAACCCAATGAATGATTCCATTACTAAATTTCATAAGCTCAGCCACACTGCCTCCTTATCTCAACAAAATCTAAATAATTCAGGATAGCTTACAACAAGAGGTGTCTCCCCACACCATCGTTCTTGCCAAAACTTCACCCTCGACCCATTACCTATTTTATACACAATATAAGGAGACAAAGAAGGTCATCCCCAACTAATATTTTTCCACAAACTAACACCATAAGGACCAGCAATTGAACCTATACACCAGCCACCCCATAGAAATCCGTATTTCTCCTCTACCACTTACTGCCAAAGAGCATCCTTTTCAAGCTCAAATCTCCACAACCACTTCCCAAGTAAAGCTTCATTGAAAATCCTCAAATTTCTTATCCCCAAACCACTGAAAGAAAGAGGAGTACAAATAGTGACCCATTTAACTAGGTAAAATTTGGGCTCATTCTCTAAACCACCTTAAAAGAAATATCGCTGAAGTTTTGCAATACAGTTCGCCATAACCATAGAAGTAGGGAGAGGAAATAAGTAGGCAAAGTTAATAGAGTACTTTTAATTAGAGTGACTCTACCTCTCCTAGATAAGTACAAACGTTTCCATCCTGCTAATTTCCTTTCCACCTTTTCCAGAATTGGGTTTCATCTTATCTTTAAATTTGCACCCAAAGGAATACCCAAATATTTCATTGGAAGAGTACCTTACAGCCGAGGACTTTCAACAATATCTCAATATTATGAACCACTCCCACAAGTACCAATTCTAACTTACCCAGATTTATTTTTAGACCAGAAACAACCTCAAACTAAATAAACTCCATACGGAGAATCAAAATCTGATCAAGGTTAGCATCACAGAAAACGTGTCATTAGCAAAGAGGAGATGAGACACCACCAAAGATCTACCCTATAAACTACCCACATGAAAACCTCATGGATAGCTTTATCCAACATTCTTCCAATGACCAAAATAAATAAAAAAGGAGATAAAGGACAAATAACAAAGGAGACAATCTTTACATTTTTTTTTTTTTAACTACCAGTATTCGTATTTCCCATCTATTATTTGTTGATGATACCATTCTTTTCTGCGATGCTTCTAGGGAGTAGTTGCTTTCCATTTGGCTGGCTTTGACTTGTTTTTAAGTTTTTACTGGTTCAAAGGTGAATGTGGAGAAAAGTGAGATTGTCCTTGTTAGGGAGGTGAGTAACACTCAAACATTAGCTAACATTCTTCAATGTAGGGTGAGTAGTTTGCCTATGATTTATTTGGGAATGCCATTGGGTACTTCGTACAAGACAGCCTCTATTTGGAACCCTATTCTGGAGAGGATGGAGAAGAAGCTTTCAGCTTGGAAGCATCTTTACTTTTCAAAGGGTGGTAGGCTCACTTTGTTGAAAACTACTTTTTCAAACCTTCCGACTTATTATCTTTCCCTTTTTACTACTAAAACTGTGGCTATTAGATTAGAATGTATTTAGAGGAATTTTTGGTGGGGTTCCTTCGAGGAGTGTTTCAAATACCCCTTGATGGCTTGGGAAAAAGGTATGCTTACTGCGTGAGTTGGGTGGTTTGGGAATTTGGAAATTGGTGTCCTTTAATTAGGCTTTATAGGGAAATGGCTTTGGAGTTATGACCATGAAACTACTCATCTATGACAGAGGGTTATTGCCATGAAATATGGGGAGGGGAAAGGGGGGTGTATCACTAGAGTTTGTAGAAGGGCTCATGGGTGTGGTTTATGGCGAAGCATTAGTGAAGGGTGGGAGAGCTTTTCTAAGCACTTGTCTTTTATGGTGGGGGTGGTTTTTGTATTCGTTTTTGGCATGATAAGTGGATTGGGGATAATTTTCTTAAAACTCTTTATCCTCAGTTATTTGTGTTCAGTCAATAAGGAAGCTTGTATTTCTGATGTGTTAGGTCCTCCAGTGGGTGAGAATGATAGAGTGTGGAACTTAAGATTTTTTCGGAAATTCAATGATTGGGAGTTAACGGCTTCTTTCTCCTTTCTTCACTTCATTGAATCTCAGATTCCTAGGGGTGATGGTTGTGATAATCTTTGTTGGCGCCTCAATGGAAGTGGGAAGTTTGACATTCGGTATTTTTATAATATGATTTGAGATGTTATTCATTCTACTTTCCCTTGGAAGGGCATTTGGAAAGTAAAGGTTCCTAAAAGGGTGGCATTCTTTACGTGGATAACAGCTCATGGCTAGATTCTAACTTTGGATAATCTTATGCTTCGTGGTTGCCCTTTGGCGAATCGTTGTTGTAGGTGCTGTTGTAATGAGGAGTCTGTGGATCACCTGTTGATTTTCTATCTGGTAGCTCATTCTATGTGGATGTATATGCTTCATTTGTTAGGGATTGATTGGGTCATGCCAGGCTTAGTTGCAGACTTATTATTTTGTTGGTATCATTGGCTTCGGAAACATAATTCCGATATTTGGAATTTGGTTTCAGGTTGTCTGATGTAGACTATTTGGACTAAATGTATTCGGTGTTTCTTTGAGGATACTGAGAAATTTCTAGCCCAATTGTTAGATTTATGCCAACAGACTCTCTTTGATTGGTCTCGGTGTTGGGGTCTGGGTTGTTCTACTGTTATGGATTTTCTTTTGTCCCTTAGAATGGTTTAATGATTGTTTGTTCCTATTTGTTTATGTTTGCTCTTTGTTCACTATCGTGAACTCTGTGTATCTTTCCTTCTATTCCTTTTTCAATAATATTTTCTTTCTTACCTATCCAAAAAAAAAAAAGGATCACCTTGTCTCAAACTTCTGGAGCTCTAAAAAAACCACAGGGAGAACCATTAGTAAGAATAGGAAAATGAACAATAAATAGACAAAAGAAAATCCATCTCCTCCACTTATTAGGAAAACCACCATGCTCTAGCAAATTCATAAGAAAGCCCAAATTCACATGATCAACGGACTAGACTTCAATCTACTATCAAGGCATTTATCAGCAATAAGACTGGGTCAAGAATCTGCCTGTTCAGAATAAAAGCATTTTGTGAAGCTAAAATTATATCTCCCATGATTGCGCGTAGTCAAGTAGCTAAATCTTTAGCAATAATTTTATAAACCCCCCAACAAGACTAATAGGGTGAAAGTCCCTGAATTCTACTGCAACAGATTTTTTTGGAATGAGAGTAATGAAGGTTGCATTCAAGCTCTTTTCAAACTATGGTTTAGCAAAAAAATGGTGAAACACAACCATAAGATCTGGTTTGAGAATCTCTTAGCAAGATTGGAAAAATGCTATGGGAAAACCATCTGGCCAAGGTGATTTGTCACCAGTGAAATCCTTAATGACTTAAAATATCTCTGTCTCCTCAAAAGGTCTTTCTAACCAATCCTATTTATCTCTGGATATTGTTGGAAATTCCAACACATCTGGAAAAGGTCTTTCAACTTGCTGCTCGGAATATAAATCTATGAAAAATTGAGTAATACAGTCTGCAATCATATCATGGTTAAACTTTCTTTTATTTTGATCAAATACTTAGTCTTGAGAACCCCGTATGATTGGATGTATGCTTAGGTAGTGTTCATTCCATGTATTTTATAGAATTCATTAATCTTTTAAATTTGTTGTATTTCTAGTGTTCTCTGTTCTCCTATTTTCAAAGAAATGATTATCTACCCACCAAAACAATTTAAGTTCAGCTGAAAACGATTCAAACTTGTGATCTTATCTTAGCTTATCTTGAATTAATGATAAATTTCTGAGTGTCTTAATATAGTTCTTCACCAAATACTAATTCAGGCTCTCTTTGATCATAGGTCTACACATGCGAGCAGCTCATGCCTCAACTAGTGTCAATTATGAAAAATTACCAGGTATAAAGCAATTTAAATCTTTTCAATCTCAAATTTTTTTTTGGCTTGAATAGATGTCATTTATTACAAAGTCATCATTTTCATAATATTACCAATATATCCTTCATATTAAACTACCTAAAATATAAATACTAGCCAAAAAATGTTATAGTGCCATCAATGCCCCCTATACGTTTGTGTGTGTGACAGACAGTTGCATCAAAAGTGCAACCATGTAATCATATTTTCTCCATCCAAAATTCTTATGTTTATCAGCACAGCTCTAAGCTCAAAGTTGTTCCTCATGTGATCACTATTGATCTTACACCTCTAGCCCCATTTCCTTTTTTTCTTTTTTTTTGGCATTTGATTGGTATTGTATGTATTTAGTTGTAGTCCAGTTTGAATTGTTTAAAAATGATGAGGCAGAAGATGGATCAACGCATCACACCTAGCTTTCCTAAGCATTGTACCTTGGGTTTTTTCAGCATCACTCCTTAGAGTAGGGTTGCATATCACAGACCTCAATAAATCTCAATAAATTTGTTGTCCATTGAATGGAAACAATTATATCCATATAAATAGACTATTAAACCTAATCTTGATGGGATTTGGACTTAATGGGCTTTGACAACTAAGCCCAAACTAAATGATTACTTAAAACCTAAAATTTCCATGAAATACCTAGTAATAACATCACAACATGATTAAACCAAAAATAAGAAGGGATTGACCAAACTAAAGACCATTAGAGGAATCTAAAGGTTACGAAAAGATCCCTGACACTTAAAAACAAATAAAACTAAAAGAAATCTGAACCAGCAACTTTCAAATGCAAATAAACATAAAAGTAAGACCTAAAAGTAGCTACTGTAACCTATGGGTAGTGCTCAGTAGGCCCCAGATCATAATTAGCCCGTATATTTAATCCTTCTTTTTTAATCTTTAATCTTCCTTTCCCAAAACTTCACCATTGCAATCCCTACATAAGACATGTTTGCATCACTTGGTTTTTCCTTAAAAGAACTTAAAAAACAAATACATCTTTATCAGGATTTGAGTCAAAAGTTACAAATTAGAATACCTATATGTTTTGGATTATTTCTAATAATACCTAATACTTAATGTTACTTTCTAGCATATATTATTTGTTATACAATAGTGACAGTTAGAAAATTGAGGTACTTTTTTTTTTAATTTAATTTAATTTTTTTTTAACTTTGAATTCTTTACTCTTTGATTGAGGAGACTTTCAGATATATTAGGGAACTATCCTAGATCTTTGCATGATTGAGGAATCTCTATAATTAACCACCTAATCAACTGTTAATTGAAGCTCCATTCTTTTTTAAATGGCCCATATGGATGCCATGCAAGTCTTGGTCAATTAATTTGACCTGGATTCGAACACAAGAAGATATGGAATTAAACAATTTTTCCATCCTGTTTCCCCCTCGGCCAAATCTTTAGGTGGCTTGACCTAAATATTACCTCCTTGCTTTAATATCAAAGTGAATCTCCTTGCCATATACATCCTTATTGTCCTTCCCCACATCATCAAAATTTCTACAATCAAAACATTTCACACAATTTTCATAACTTGTTGAGTTGGCAAATTGTGATTAGTGCAACATCTTTTTCACAAGGAACCACCATTGACATCAGTTTTACTGTACATTAATCACAAAATAGTTATTAAAAATGTTGTAATATTTGTTGTGCCTTAGAATTTTTGCCACATCATATGCAGATATAATTATAAATTACTATCCATAAGATAATAAGATTTACCTAGATTGACCAAAGCTGCAGTCTGCAGATATAATTAAAATACAACTCTTGGGCCTACTCTACAATAAGTTTTGTAGTTGGCGTATCAAAAATTTTACAAATTATCTTAGAACCCTTACTGTTCCAATAATAACTCCTAACCTCTGCATCCTCAGCTCTCAAATCAGCATATTTAGGATTCTTAGAAGGAATGGAGCCATCAGTCAAACAATGAAAATTTCCTCTTCCTAATAGAAATACCTCATCAGATTTTAATAAACCCTTGGGTTGCGATATTAGCAGGTTGGGGGTGGATGTCTATGCAGCAACATGAAGCTGAGCATTAAAGGATACAATCAAATCCTCTTGCTCAATTGACTTTCTTTATTTCTTAAGTCGACTTTTGTATACTTGAGCAAAAAAAAAAAAAAAAAAGAAGTTGACTTTTATATAACATGTGTAGAATATGTTAAGAGGTCAGATCGTGGTGCAATGACAAGTATCATCCACCCAAGATATGTATTGTGGGTTTGAGTTTGACAATCAGCAGCTCCAAGATTGGGTATAAAGTTGCCTACCAACATTGTCTCCCAAACCTTACACAAATGGGAATGTGTGTGGATACAATCTCTTATGTAGAGAAACATCTTTGATTGCAAATCATATCCCCATGAAAATAGGATTGTTAGCGCATTATGTTATATATATATATATATATATATATATATATATATACAATGTATCAATTCCTATGTTAAGAAAGACTAATGTGGGTATTTTTACCAATATATTAAACCATGTAATATACTATATATACCTTGTAGTCAGGGATGGCAATATGGGTCTGGCCTGCGTTGGCCTGTTAGAATTATTGTTAAGTGATTAAATTCACCATTTTCTAATATGTTAAATTCCACTTATTGGGCCTCTACTTATTAAGGGGAAGTTTAGGCCCGCTCACATGTGAGGGAAAGTGTTAGAATTATGGTTAAATGATTAAATTCACTACTTTTGGGAGAATCAATAATTTAATAGGCCCATTTCTACTTGCTCCTGAATGGGATAGGTTACACCTGCCTGCTTGAAGGTTCAGGGGGTATAGTTGGGTCTTTTTTACTCCACTTGCAATAGGGCCAGGCCAAGATTGGCTCTGTTGCCTCAACCTTGACTTGGATATATTCAAAAATAGTCTCTATAACAAATTATACCTAAGTTTAGCAAATTTTCATTTTCATCCTAAAATTTCAAAATTTTCTTATTTCTTACTTTGGTGTTGATTGATTTCTCTTCTATGGCTTGAAAATTTTGAGATGAAATTTTTTTTTTTCATTTGCTTTTGTAGCTTGACGATTTTCTTGCACTTTTTTTTGTTTGTTTTAATTTTAGCTTCAAGATTTTTATTTTTTTTTTTTTTGGGGGGGTGGGGTGGGGGGGTGTGTGTGGGGAGGTGAGGAGGTTAGGGGAAGCATTTTTATATTAAGTTTAAAGGACATCTTTCAAAAAAATAGTTATGTGCCACTTCCATTGGACTTCTATTCCCTCCCCCCACCCCCCTCCCCACCCTTCTCTCTCTCTCTCTCTCTCTCTCTCATTTTTATAAGTAATGTATTTTATTGCATAAAAGCTACTTCATGTGTGAAAAAGGACAAGGTAATCTAAAAGAATGTCAAGAATTACAATAAAACAAAAATGAAGCACTAAATTCTATGACAGTACTACTATCACTTAACCCAAGACATTTGACCACTCTTTGCTATCTAAGAAAGGAGGTTCTCAGCTAGAATTTTGAAACTTCCACATTCTCACAAGTATGATTGTTCTGTTTCCTCCATTTATCCACATCAAACACAAGGGAGCTAAATTTTACACCACCAATAAACATTTACCAAACCAGTTCTGCTGCTTCTGCCAGCCAACTAGGAGTTCCCACAAAGTTTTTTGCATTATCCATTGAAGCCCATATAGCTTCCCCCATCTTAGAAGCAAACCTACAATGAAGTAGCAAATGATCCACTGTTTTTGCCCCTTTTCTACATAAACAACCCCAATCTACCAATATGATACCTCTTTTTTGAAGATTTTCATTGGTCAAGATCTCTCCCCAACAGGCCGTCCCACACAAAGAAAGCAGCCCTCCTTGATGCTGCAGCACACCAAATACCCCTCCAAGGGAAATTACTCACTGTATGGGTATGCAACAGACCATAATAAGACTTTACACAGAACATTTCATTCCCACTTAGTTGCCATTTCATCCTAGCAGAGTCTGCCCCTAAGTTTCCTCCATCCCTTTCCTAGCTCTAGAGACATCATCTGCCAAGCCAGGCTTGTCTTCTTCATTGTCCTACCCCATAGCCGTGTTTGTAGGAAGCCCACACGATACCACTATAACCAGGGAGGGCTCATGGTCCAACCACAAGCCCAGAAACTGATGTTGGAGTGTGCTTCAATCAGTCCTCCCTTATGTCCCAGTGGTACACCAATATCAGAAAGCCATCAATCTCCTCATCAGTGGCCTCCTTTTCAACAGTTGTGTCCTCCCCTTCAAAGCCCCTGTCTTCTTGAAAAAGTCACTGAAACTATGCTCTGGCCCCTTTTCTTTCGATAGGTTGCATGCCTAAAGCTCCTCCCAAGTGGGCTTATCCTTTGTGGGCTGATGTAGGCCATCCACCAACTCGTTGAGTCCACACAAGCCTACTGAACCAAAGTGATGGGCTTCGTCTTTTAAAAGACTTGAGGCCTTGAGCTTCAGTCGATGGAGATTTTGGCCTTGTTGCTCAGCCCACCTACCTTTACCACTTCATTTCATTTCTCTAATGGGCTGGCCCAATAGGCCCGACACAACCCCATCTAATTGGCCTCTATTCATAACATTCACATTTTAAACATCTAGACATCTAGATATTGTGAAGTCCTTAAATATGGCAAAAAATGTGGGAATTGGGGACTTTTGTGTGTCACAACTTTTGCCATAATTCTGATATAGTCAACTATGAGTGGTGGAGAAAAAATGATGGGTTTATGTGAAAATGAAAGTAATTATCCAACACTTATAGTCAGCCACTTCAGCAAGCTGTGAAGAAAGTTGTGTCAAATGGTGTGGTCCTAGAAGAATTTTTTTTGAGAAAGTCTACAAGCACAACTTTTACCACAACTTTGATATGGTCGACTATGAGTGGTGAAGAAAAAGAGATGAGTTCATGTGAAAATGATTGTCCACCACTCACCGTCAACCACTTCAGCAAGTTGTGGCAAATGGCATGGTCCTAGAAGAACCACTTCAGCAAGTCCTAGCAAATGGTGTGATCCTAGAACTGCTTTTTTGATTCTGTCATTCTTGGGTCAACTTCTCTCTTCCTAGAAGCTTCCTTAGTTCCTTATTGGGATCAGCATTTGAGACCAATGATTTAGTGCAGCAGGTTGTCCCCTAGCCCTGGTGCAGTGGCTTTCTTCTTTCTTAGTGGTTACTCTGTTGTTTTATCAATCAGCGCCTCCCCTAAAAAAATCTGCCAGATCCCCACTGCAAACACCTCCCACCCGCTTCCATTCTTCCCTTCTGGTACATGAACCACCCCTTGATTGCCTCCACTGTGAAATAGTAACCTGCCATGGAGGTTTGTGTTAGAGTTTGTACTAGTTAGTTTTTATTTATTTATATTAGCATGTTAGTAAGGGTATTTTTGTAATCATGCTATAAACCCAAATATAAATATTTGTTAAGGTGTGGGTTTGACTAATTACGCCCTAAACCTTTTCTTTTTGTCTCTCTCTATTCTTCTCTTCCTTGTTCTTCTCACTAAATCATCATACTTTACAACTGTAACTGTTTGCATACCAAGTGATATATATATATATATATATATATATATATATATATAGCCATAGCCATGTACCCATCTCTATGGCTGTGGAAGGAGTCATTTGAGTTGGATATTTTTTCAGCTTCAAATTGGCAGAGAAGCCAATTTAGCCCCTCGCGTCCCAGTGGTAATTCTCCTGCTTTCCTTTGGCCTTTTTGTTCCTGTATATTATAGGGATTGTTCTAGGCAATAGTAACTTTTTAGAAATTTTTTTGGTGAATAGCATGCGGCTGAACTTATTTAGTAAATAGACTCCTTCTGGAACTCGAGTTTGTCAAACTTGAGTTCCAACCCAAAATCGAGTTTACAAAACTCGAGTTTCAATTGGTTTAGTCATCTGACATGGATTAAAAAAAAAAAAAAAAAAAAAAAACATGGAACTCGAGTTCCAATTAGGCAAATTTTTTTAGAGCTAAGACCAGATCTCTCTAGAGAAGAAAGCATCGCCCAAATTGAAACAAAAAAATTTTGGACAAATTCATAGAACCCAGAAGAGGTGAAGTGAGAACTCTCTCAAAATTTGTCTCTCTGTCTCCCTCAAAAAGAAACCCCAAGAATAACCTTCCAAAACCCATAACAATAAAACCAAAGAAATTTAAGCCACATACCAGTACCCATAATCAATCAGCCATCCATCAAATATATCACAAAATGAAGTGCTAGAAACAAAAAGAGAGACAAGTAACCATGCAGCAGTGATGAAATCAGTAGCAAGAAGGAGAGACATAGACGTTGGAAATTAGGAATATAAAATCAAAGAAATATTTTTTTGAGCTTCTAAGTATTTGTGGCAGCGATCTTGATGTGCTGGCCACGCGTCTCAGATGGTGTCTCTGGCATTATTTTCGACAACTCCTTGCCATCCTTTGCCAATGGTTTTGGGTGTATGTATGATAGTGGTTTTGCTTGGGTGGTGAAGATTTTGAGTAATTGAGAAAGAGTGAGAGAAAGAGAGACAAAATTGAGAGAGAATGACGTGGGTTTTTTTTAGCCTTTGAATTGTTGGTCTGCCAAGTGTCTTTCATCTATATTAAAACTGGAGAAAACATGAGAGTTTGAAATGGAAGTTTTTTAATTGCCTGGAATTCGAGTTTGCTAAACTTGAGTTCCCTATGCTTTTTTTTACTTTTTTATTTTTTTTTATTTTTTTAAAAATCCACTTCAAGCGACTATACCAATTGGAATTCGAGTTTGCTAAACTCGATTTTGGGTTGGAACTTGAGTTTGACAAACTCGAGTTCTAGAAATAGTCCACTTAACTAAATAAGTTCAGCTGCATGCTATTCACCAATTTATTTATTTATTTATTTATTTATTTTTTTTATAAAAAGGTGCTATTCAGCAAATTTTGCTGATTGCTCTGGTTTCCTTCAAAGTAGCATTCAAATTGTTTTTGGTTATTAGTAATTTTCGCTTGTTGACCCAGAAATTGGGCAATGGTTGGTTGTTTGGTGTTGGGGAAGACGGCTAGGCTGTGGATTGGTTGTGGGTGTGTTTGGCATGGATGGGTAACCTGGAGCTGTATACGTGTATGCTATGTTGGTTGAGAGGAGAAAATCTTTCTTGTGGATTGGTGGCAGAGGCAGGGGCGGAGCTGTGTGTATCTGTGGGGGGCATGGCCCCCCAAAAAATTTAAATCCCTCAGTACTCTCACATTCTCTTCAATTTCACCTCATTAAAACTCTTCCTTAACAAAGCATATCCTAAGAAAAAAATATATCTTCTAACAATAATACCAAGCTATGTGAATTTTGAGAGGTACACAATTCTTGTTTTGCCTTTTCATTTCTATTATAGTTCAATCTTTAATTACTGATCTTATGATTATGGTTTATGGTGTTCTAATTAAGTTAAATTTCTATATATTTGAGAGGTACAAAAGTAATCTTGAATTTATTGTTTTCACTATAATAATCTAATTTGGTTGATTTAGATTCAATTTATTTTATGCTTGCTAACCGTTATTTTGTTATATTTGTTTTCTATTAATATTATTTGCTCTTGACATTTAGTCTAGCTTTATTATATACTTGTATTTTATTTCTATGAATGTTATGGACCTATAATTGTTTAAGGCATAGGAGAAGCTCAAGGGAAAAAAAAGACCTTAAAATGATCAATTGGTCGTTTAGTTTTATTAGTGTTTTGGGTACTAATAAGAATTACATTGATTAAAAATTTCTAACAAAAATTTTGCACTATTATATGTACTTCAAGTTAATTGAAACACTTTTCTTTTTCCCTTTTGAAAACTAATGCATTTGACTAATAGTTAGTTTTAGGTATTAAAAAAAAAAAAAAAAAAAAAATACGTGATCTAAGTAGTGGGCATGGGCTTTAAAGAGAACTAATAAAAGCTAATACAATAGTTTTGCCTCAGCCCCCCAAAGTAAAATTCTTGGCTGCGGGTGGAGGGAGTTGGGTTCCTTTTGGGTGATACCAAACATCTCCAGAGACTGCCTGAGGATGTAATTGTGTGTTGCATTGTGGGGGCAACATTTGTGGCAAGGCATGGGTCAGTTGCTTGGGGGGACAGGGTTAGTGGTGGAGGCAATGCTTTTTATAGGGGCAAGAGTGCTGTAGGCAAGGTTCCTGGTAGAGGACAGGATGGGGAGGGGCTGGTGGTCAGGTTTGCTCATTTTTGTATCTTCAATGGATTTTCAATTGATAAGATGCAAACAAAGACCCCATGGTACACCAAGTGTCTGGATGCACACCAAGTGTCTGGAGACTTCAGGTTGAATTTTCTTGAACCCAATAAAATTAGTTACATATAATTTTGACATTATCTAGAAAAACACGAAAGGGTAAATAAAAATAAACATATTTTCACTTTCTCTTAATAAACTTGTCATTGCTAGCACTTATTTGGCCCCAACAATCCTACAGTCCTAACTCTGCCCTTGGCCATATTCCATAAAGAATCAATTTTTTGTATTTTGCCACGGACTGTATCCAAAATTTTGTGAAAAATGTTTGTCTAACCTTGTAATGAACTGATAAATTCAACTTGCTCCACTCCCCAGTGGATATATCTTATAACCCCAAAAAACACCCACATCAGCTTATGCAAATTTGTGCAAAATAGGATTCTAGCTACAATAATTGCGCAAATACATGGTTACTATTCATATGCAATTTTTTTTAAAAATATTCTCTTTACTCAGAGAGAGAGAGAGAGAGAGAGAGAGAGAGAGAGAGAGAGCAATAAAAATTGATAAAGAAATAATATTTAAATGAAATGTAGAGAAAATTAAATAATCTAATGTGGGTGTTTAGGAGTTGTTCTAAAAAAAAAAAAAAAAAAGTAGGTTCTTATGCTAAAATAGACATGAATATTTGCACAAGTTTATGCGAATGCTCTTAGTGTGTATACGCGCTGCTCTCTCACACTGAGTGGTTTACTCGATATTTTTTAAAATTTTCAGTCATGTTTCAGGTAATGTTCTTTTCCTTCTGCTGATACCATCTTATCTTATTTGTGTGTTAATTTTGTCCCAGGAATCAAGAAAATATATAGTCAAAAGCAGACCCATGCCCAAGCCCTTGAAATACTTCTTTGCTTTTGTAGAAAAATATCTGGTTTTGATGAATCACAACTCCAGAAGGCTTCTGCTTATGAAGCTATGTTGGAAGCTGCCAAGCATGGAATTGTTGAGTTTATAATTGAGATGACTCGAGTTTGTCCTGATCTTCTATGGGTTGTTGATGAGGATTTAAGAGGCATATTTTCTCATGCAATTCTATGTCGCCGAGAAAAAATTTTCAACTACATATTTCAACTTAAAGGAAGCAGGCAGTTAGTTACATCTCACATAGATGCGTTTGATAATAACATGTTGCATTTGGCAGGAATGTTAGCGCCTTCCTCTGAGCTTGATCTCAGACCTGGTGCAGCTCTTCAGATGCAAAGGGAACTTCAATGGTTTAAGGTCTTCATTCCTCTTGCTCACTTTATCTAAACTATTTTGGTTAATTAGTGATATATTACTAGTTCTCATGCTGTTTCCAGAATCATGGTCTGAATATCATATAAATAAACACTTCTATACAACATCAGTTCACAGATTACTTCCAAAACATTTTAGTTGCTTAGAAACTCAATGACTTCTAAAATGTGTGGATGGAAATTGGCAGCTTAAAAGCATCAATCAATTGGGGAGCTTTCTTTTTAGGGACAAGTTATCAATTTGAATACTCACTTGGGTGTTTTTTCTTTCAAGATTATTGTTTTATTTTTTTTTCTCCTCTTACAAGTCAATTATATTAGCTAAAAAAGAGCTTAAGTTGCAGTTTGCTAAATTAATTAGCCTTAACTCCAAAGGTGAGATGAATAAACAGTTTTTCTGCACAACCCATACAGGCAAAATGATTTTTTTAATTTACAAGAACACTTGCAACTTGGGGATACAATAGTTAAGACCCATCATCTTGCCTTACACTCACTGTTCCCCATCGACTCAAGCATCAAAGCCATTCTCAAGATCTCCTAAATAATGCCCCCTCCGTCCCACAATAGTTAATAGCCTCTCCCTTTAAGGTTTTCGAAAATATATGAAACTTTTTAGTGAATAGCCTCCTCCTTTTTAGCCTCTACTTTTTCTTTTCAAAAAATAAAAAATAAAGAATTGTGCTACTGTTAATACAAAGTAAATGATATCTGAGGAAGATCACTATAATTGTACTTTTCATCAATTATCTTGTCATTTCAAAAAGTTCCAATTATTTGGGGATGGAGGAAGCACCAATTTATTGTCCTGCCAGGAGCATGTGATTCAGTGGCATAGTCTGGTCTTGCCCAGTGGGAGAACCTAGATTTAAATCCCTCTTCCCCCAGATGTAAGCAAAAAAGAAGTAGAAGAATGAAAAAAGAAAAAAAGAAATCAATAATCTTGTAAAAAATCCATGAATTGACACAACCCTCAAACGTGAAATTACAAAATGGAGAATGTAATGCATACAGTTTTCCCTTTGTCCTAATGCATGTAGTTTTGTCCCAAAAATTATATTTTTCATTTTTATTTTTGTACACAGCATTTATACCACATTCATATTACCAAAACTAACATGATGAGAAAGGCTAGATTATAAACCAAATTGGAAGTGTACATTTGGCCACAGTTTTTTAATTTTAATTTTAATTTTTTTTTTTGGATAACATTGGCCACAACTTAAAAAACTATTTTTGCCTGTCGATTTATTGTTTCCCTGTACATTAAATTATTCTTGAAGAAGAACGTAGGTTGAACCTAGTCTTCACAATGTTGTTTTAGTAGCATTCTTATTAGCTATTAAAAAAACCATTGCAGGCAGTGGAGAGCATTGTGCCTCGTAAGTGTAAGGAAGCTTTAAACATAGATGGCAAAAAGCCTCGTGAATTGTTCAGTCAAAACCATGAGGACTTAAGGAAGGAGGGGGAGAAATGGGCAAAGGAGACAGCAAGTTCTTTTACAATTGTGGGAACTCTCATAATTACCATTATGTTCTCTGCAGCTTTCACAGTTCCTGGTGGTAGTGATCAGAATACGGGCACCCCATTCTACTTAAATCACATGATATTTACCGTTTTCATAATATCTGATGCAATGTCTCTTTGTGCTTCGTCAACTTCAGTGCTGATGTTTCTAGGAATTCTCACATCACGCTATGCTGAAGAAGATTTTCTCAATGTCTTGCCCACTAAGCTGCTTATAGGTCTTTCCACCCTTTTCTTCTCTGTTGTGACGATGATGATTTCCTTTTGTGCTGCCCTTTCTATTGTGGTACAAGGAGAGTTGCACATAGTGACTGTGGCTATCGTGTTTTCTAGCATTCCAGTCATTATATTTGTACCATTACACCTTCCACTCTTTGCTGAAATTTTCAATTCCACATTCAGGCCAGAAATTCTCAATAGGAAAATGAACTAGTTTCACATAATCACTTTGCAACGTTTCCTCAGCTGCCAATATTTTGGCTACAGTTGCTAAATGTTTAATGAAACATTATTTCAATCATATTTTGTGTTTTTAGAATTTTAGTATAAACTAGTTGTAGACCCACGCATTAAACATGATATATAATTATTATGTCATTTGGTATATTAGTTTAGTTTATAAGAATATTTAATTTTAGGTTGGTTTCACAAAAGTGATTTATTGTAATTTGGAATAATTAAATCAAAAGTAATGAATTCCATAATCATATTTATCATAACATCACTTTTTAAAATTTATTTATTGGAGAAGTGCTCTATTTCAATTTTGAAAGCTTAATTATGCCATAGTCGGTTTACTAATTTGTACATCTCCAAGTCAGTTGAACACATTTCACATGTTAAAAGTAATTTCATATTTCCACAAGGACAAGGGCATTGATGATCTTAATGACCAACTCCATTTCTTTGCATGCTTGCATTTTGGCAGGAAAAATTTGTAACAATTTAAATCTCTTCGTTTATGCTTTTGGAAGATGACTTTCATACGTTTTGGGTCCTAAAAGCTTCTGTTCATTTTATCTCTTTCATTAATTTAATTACAATTTCAAATACATATTATGTGCTTTGAAATTTAAATATTAGAGGGAGGAATCTTTTCATTTTAGGGGGGGGAGGGGGGAATTCAGTTCTTCAAAAAATTTGTTATTTATTTATTTTTCTAGTTTTGGTTTTCAGTCCTAATTTTCTTACTTTTGGGTTTAAAATAGATTTGTGTTTTGTATTTTCATATATATATATATATATATATATATATACAACCTAAACCTCTGGAGATCCCACAATTTTTCACGTCACCATTATTTTATTTTTCTTTTATTTTAGAATTTATATCTTATATATTTATTATTTAAATAACAAAAATAATTCATACTAAAACGGTGAAACTCTCGACTCTGTTTTATAACCCTAAACTCAAAACCCTGAAGGGAGTCATTGTCTTTGCTTTGAGGATTGACACCAATGTGACTAAGGCTGAAGGAGATTCTACTGTTGTTATCAATTTCCTTAACTCTGAAGGTTGCTACCTTGCGGGTTGTGTTCATGTGATTAAAGACTTAGGTAGAAGTAAATTAAAGATATTAATTTTATCTCTTTTTCTAGTGTCAGATGCAATGGTATTAATCCTGAGGACATATCTCTTTTTGTAATATGTGACAAAGTTTTGATTCAATAATATCAAGGTCTTGATTCTTAAAAAAAAAAAAAAAAAAAAAAAAAAAAAAAAAAAAAAAAAAAAAAAAAAAAAAAAAAAAATCCTCAAAACTCAGAATACCCACATATATAAATCTTTGGTTTTCAGTGCATGATTTTCTCTACTCCAGTCTCTATCTTAACAACCAAGAAACCTTGACTGGCCGTAACTTCCACTGTTGTCGACCTTTGCTTTCCAATGTAATGATTTTGATAGTGTTCTTCGAGGTAAGCTTTCTTTTTCTCTTTATTTATTTTTTAGGGCTCATCCTTATGAGGAGCACTAATAGTGTAGGGGTTATAAAGGTATTATAAGTGTGGGGACGTAGGTCCAAATATATATTGAATCTTGGGCCTTGTCCGATGAGACATAGTGGTCTGAGAATAGATCAATAGTGAGGAAGAAGTAAGACTTTGAACTTTACAAGCAAGCTATGACTGTAAAGACTAGGAGAGGTAGGCTGAGGAGGAGTATCTCCTCAGCTAAACGAAGAAAGGGTCAAAAAATGCATTCTGTCGTCCAGAATGACGTTCCAAGAAGTTATATTGATAAGGATATGCACTACGAACGTATAGGACAAATGGGAGCCAAGAAATATCTAAGAAAAAGTTGTTACCACCGCATTGAATGTTCTGCAACTAACCCTCTGACCGCATTTATGTGGAAAAGACCCTTGAACAGTGCTGTTTTGGTCGCCTCAACTCACAGAGGGCCTGTAAGGGTGTCCGATAGGATAAGCACTCTAGCAGTGGTTTGAACGATCAACAAGTGGAGGGCCAAGATCATTCAAAATGGAATATATAATGTAAGAGACCCTTGAGGAAAGGGGGATCGAGAGATAGAAAAAGAAACGCTGTAGCAATCAAGAACTGAACCTGTAATCCAATTTGAGAATCAATATATAAGAACTAATCTCCTTGGACTGTGTCAAGGGTAGTTTTCTTTAGATTAAACTTGTCAATCTTCATTTTCTTGTCATCTGAATCCACTTTGCCTATTGTCTGATTCATTAAAGTCTAGTTTTCCAACCCACTCTACAAATTCATTGTATTGGGCTTTTTAGACCTGAGTTCATTTATCCTTTGGGTTAGGAACTCAAATCTGGTCCTTATAATTGGCGCCGTCTATGAAAAATTCTGGTGTTGTAGTGAGTCTAACGTCCAACCATGGTAGGTTCAGGTCCAAACCAGGTAGAATCTATGGGGTCCCAACGTGAAGACCATTTTGTCAACCTTGAACGAAAAAGAGACCGAGAGGTTAGTATGCATGCCACCCACACTAGCAAAAGCTAGTCCCGAAATGGGAGCCACCTTTCTTATGAAGAGGATACTAGAGCTCTGCAACTAGAGATTGATCATTTGAAGAGAAAGCTTCGTCGTGAACGGCGAAGGCGAACTCCCTCTAATTCTGACTTCTCTTCTAACGATGAAGAGGATGGTAGTTATAGGCACAGATCAAGAACTCCTCCCAATAAGTCTTTCTCATATGAAGAGGACTACCACCATAAGTAAAGAAACAGGAATTTATCTTCCAAAAGCTTGGGAAATGATGCGATGAGCAGAGCGCTCAACCAAATTTCCAGATTACCCTTCACGCATAAAATTGGGGGAGGGAGACTTCCTCGGTGGTTCACCCAACCCACGTTCACCACGTACAATGGTTGAACAGACCTTGTGGAATACGTAAGCCATTTCAACTAGAGGATGACAATACATTCTAAGAACGAAACTCTGATGTGCAAAGTATTCCCATCCAGTTTGGAGACTATGACAATGAGATGGTTTGATAGCTTAGGAGCAAGTTCTATTGATTTCTTTAAGGAACTCACTCAGGCCTTTGGGTCTCGTTTCATTACATGCAACAAGGTTCCTCAACCTTTAGAATCCCTACTGTCTATGGCCATGCGAGAAGGGGAGACCCTGAAAACGTACTCAAACAGATACTGGGAGATGTTCAACGAGATAGATGATGACTTTGACAATGTGGCCATCATGACTTTCAAGGTTGGCTTACCAACCGATTATGATTTGAGGAAATCTTTGACTGGGAAACCTGCTACCAGTGTACACCAGCTTATGGATTGAATTGATAAGTACAAGAAGGTCGAGGAAGACCAACAATAAGGGAAGGGAAAGGCTAAGGTTGTCCTACAGGAGAGGAAGGACTTCAGGTTGGACTAATACAACAATAGTAGACCCCAAAGGGATTTTGCAGGACAATCTAGACCTATGGCTCCCTAGATGGTTAACATGGTGTTCCGAAAACCAATACATCAAGTCTTGGAGAAGATCAAGAATGAGCTAAACTTCAAATGACCAAACAAGATGTGAGGAGATCCCATGAGGCGCAACTAAAGCCTTCATTGCTAATACCACCAGGAACTAGGACATACCATTAAGGACTGTAGAACTTTGTGGAATCATCTAGAGCAGCTGGTCAGAGATGGAAGGTTGAAACAATTTTTGTATTGGCCCAATGGGCAAGGAGACCAAGAAGAGTCATAGGCTTAGGGGAATGCTTCTTTAAGGCCCCCTTTAGGCACTATCAATGTCATCTTCGAGGCCCCTGGGAGAATCGGCTCTCATCCCTTCAAAGTGATGTCTGTAGCCCGACTACCTGTCGAGGACTCGAAACTTGAGTCGAAAAGGGCTAGAGGGGAGAACCGGCCAGCAATGAGTTTCTCTAAGGAGGATAAGGTGGGAACCATACAACCACATGATGATGCCCTGGTGGTTACCTTCAGGATATGGGGATATGATGTTAAGAGGGTGATGGTGGATCAAGGTAGTGGGGTGGAGATTATGTACCCTAATTTATACAACGGGCTGGGCTTGAAACCTATGGACTTGACAGCTTATGATTCGCCTCTGGTAAGCTTCGACGGGAAAGTTGTCATTCCTAAGGGTCAGATTCGACTGCCTGTACAAGCAGGATCAAAGGTGGTGGAAGTAAATTTCATTGTAGTGGATGCCTATTCTCCCTACACGGCCATTGTGACATGACCCTGACTTCACGTCTTGGGGCCGTTTCCTTCACTTTGCATTTAAAGGTAAAATATTTGTCTATAAACTAGATTGAGAAGCTGGTTGGGAGCCAATCTGTGGTAAGGCAGTGCTTGATCGTTGCGATAACGCATCAGCTGCGAGCGGAGCCCTCGGCCTCTACTGAAAGAAGCTTATAACAATCAATGACTCCGGTGTTACCCATAGAGGAGACTGTTGAAGGGGCGAAATGTGAGGACTTAGAGAAAATCGTTATAGGTGATGATCTGGAGAAGTTTTTTCAGGTTGGAGCTCAGCTACCTCCTCAAGAAAAGGAAAAGCTGATAGAGTTTCTCAAGAGGAACATTGACGTATTTGCATGGTGTGCTTATGAAGCTCCTGGGGTGGATCCAGACTTTATTTGCCATCACCTGAATGTCAACCCAACTGTCCTCCTTAGGAAGCAACCACCTTGGCATTCATCTAAAGAGCATTTTGATGCTGTCAAGGAGTAGGTGAACAAGCTTAAACAAACTGGAGCTATTAAGGAAGTTTTCTACCTTGAGTAGTTGGCCAATATGGTGATAGTGAAAAAGAAGAACGGGAAGTGGCGGGTATGTGTGGACTTCACAGATCTGAATAAAGTTTGCCCCAAAGACCCTTTTCCCATACCTCGAATAGACTAGTTAGTGGATGCCATTGTGGGCCATCCTTGGATGAGCTTCCTGGATGCCTTTCAAGGATACCACCAGATACCTTTAGCTCTAGATGATCAAGAGAAGATAGCTTTTGTCACCTTGTTGGGAATTACCACTACAAACTAATGCCCTTTGGTCTAAAAAAAGCTGGGTCTACTTATTAGAGGATGATGACCAGGATGTTTGAGCTACAATTAGGAAAGAACATTGAGATTTATATAGATAACATGGTGGTTAAGAGTAAACTGGAATCCGAGCATATTAACGATCTTAGGAATATCTTTGAGATCCTGAGGAGGCATAAGCTGCGACTTAATGCTTCTAAGTGCTCTTTTGGTGTCGAATCAGGGAACTTCTTGGGATACATGGTTATCCACCACAGAATTGAAGTCAATCCTGACCAAATTAGGGCAATCAACAACTTATAGCTACCTCCGAATCCCAAAGAGGTCTAGAAATCGATAGGAATGACTGTTACCCTAAACCGATTCATCTCTCAGTTAGCAGATATGTGTAGGCCTTTCTTTTAGTTGTTAATTAAGTGGAAGGGATTTGAATGGATTGAGGAGTGTGTCCTGGCCTTCCAACAATTAAAGGAATACCTTTCCTGGCCACCCACATGTCTAGGCCCGAGGTAGACGAGGTTTTATTTGCTTACATTGCTATGACTTCCCATGCAATGAGCCTGGTGCTTGTACAGGTTGATAGCGGCGTACAGAGGCTAGTCTATTATGTGAGCAAGTCACTATATGAGGTCGAGGTTCGTTACCTACTACTGGAGAATGCCATTTTGGAAGTGGTGCATGCTATGCGTAAGCTCCCCCACTAATTCCAATCACACAAAGTGGTTGTCTTCACCCAACTTTTGCTTAGATCTCTCATTCGGAGTGCTGATTACACAGGGAGGATTACCAAGTAGGGTACGATCCTAGGGGCTTTTGGTATTAAGTACATGCCTCGCACCTCTGTCAAGGGTCAAGTCCTCACTGATCTGGTAGCTGAGATTGCTGAAACCCCATTTGAAGAAAAAAGTGAGAGACAGAACATGGGTGGAAAATTAGTTGGCATGGTCTCACTGCAGGAGCTTTCATCTTAGAGGGTATATGTTGAGGGTGCAACAAATCAAAAGGGATCCAGAGTAGGGCTAGTTTTATTATCTCCTAAGAAGATCACTATTGAGAAATCCTTAAGACTGGGCTTCTCAGCCACCATTAACGAGGCTGAATATGAAACTTTATTGGTGGGGATGACTATAGTTCAAAAAAATGGGTGGAAAGGCAGTGGAGATATTCTTGAATTCTAGATTGGTCGTAGGCCAAATGGGAGGGGAGTTAGAGGTCAGGGATGTGAGGATGCAAGAATATTTGAATCAGGTTAGGCACCTGCAGTCAGGATTTGAGTCTTTTAGCTTGCTCCATATCCCTAGGAGTGGAAACATGCATGCTGACTCTTTGGCCACTCTTGCAAACTCCTCGGCACAGGGTTTACCTCAGGTCATCCATATTGAAGATTTGTGCAAGCCTACTGAGGTGAAGAGTGAGATGGTCCACATCTATAAAATTAGGGTGGGGCCTAGCTGGATGGACCCTATAGTGCTATTTTTTAAGAAAGATATTTTGCTCGAGGAGAAATTAGAAGCTAGTAAGATACGGAGAAAGGCTCCTTGGTTCTGACTGTCCGAGGACCAAAAATTGTACAAGCGCTTTTCTTTTGGGCCATACTTGCTATGCATACACCCCGAAGCATCAGAGTTGCTCCTAGAGGAGTTACATGAAGGGATTTGTGGAAGCCACATAGGAGGCAGATCTTTGTCCTACAGAGCCCTCACTTAGGGATACTGGTGGCTGAATATGCAAAAGGAAGCACAAGAATATGTGAAGAACTGTGACTAGTGCCAAAGATTTTCCCCAAATATCCATCAACCAAGAGTGCAAAAGGAAGCACAAGAATATGTGAAGAAGTGTGACCAGTGCCAAAGATTTGCCCTAAATATCCATCAACCAAGAGGGGTCCTTAATCCTCTGTCCAGCCCTTGGTCCTTTTCTCAATGGGGTTTGGATATTGTTGGACCTTATCTTAAGGCAACAAGTAATAAAAGATATTTACTAGTCAGCATGAATTACTTCACCAAGTTGGTTGAAGCTGAACCATTGGCAAATATCAGAAACGTAGATGCCAAGAGATTTGTTTGGAAGAACATTGTCACTCGGTTTAGGATCCCTTATACACTCATCTCGGACAATGGACTTCAGTTTGATAGCAAAACTTTCAGGAGGTATTATTATAAATTGGGAATTATAAATAGATATTCTACCTCGACATATCCACAGCGAAATGGACAGGCCGAGGCTATCAATAAGGTCAATGTGGGTGGGCTCAAAAAGAGGCTGGATGACGCAAAGGGAAAGTGGGTGGAGGAGTTGCCACACATCCTTTGGACATATCAGACTACACCTTGTAGGTCTACTGGGGAAACGCCTTTTTCAATAACTTATGGAGTCGAGGTTGTGATTCCTCTGGAGACGGGATTTCCAACACTAAGAACAAGCTCTTTTACTCCGAGCAGCAATGATGTGCTATTGGAGGAAAGTTTAGATCTAATTGAAGAGCGAAGAGAAAATGCTATGGTTTAGCTGGCATACTATCAACACAAGCTAAAGCAAGAGTATGGTGCCAATGTGAAGTTAAGGTCTTTAGCACCTGGGGACTTGGTGTTACAAAAGGTTTTAGGCACTGCAAAGATCCTAGCTTGGGGAAAGTTAGAGCCTAACTAGGAAGGGTCATATCACATCACTTCAGTGGTTGGAATAGATGCATATTATCTTGAGGATCTAGATGAAAACGTTGTACCACGCTCGTGAAATGTAAGTAACCTGAGAAGGTATTACTATTAATGAAAGCTTCCTTTACCATATTTTGGTTTATTACATTATGCGTCACACGTTCCACTACTTGTTCGAATATTAAACAGAACATTGGTCATGCCTGACTCCTCAGACCACATATCTAGGGTAAATTGATATTCTAGTTTATTTTTCTAAGTATTAAACAGAACTTTAGTCATGCTTAGTCTCTCAGATCACATACTTTGGGTTAATTAATACTTTAGTTCATTTTTCTAAGTATTAAACAGAATCTTAGTTATGTTTGGTCTCTCAGACCACATACTTTGGATAAATTAATACTTCAGTTCATTTTTTTAAGTGTTAAACAGAACCTTAGTCATGCCTGGTCTCTCAGACCACATACTTTGGGTAAATTAATATTTTAGTTCATTTTTCTAAGTATTAAACAAAATATTAGTTATGCTTGGTCTCTCGGACCACATACTTTGGGTAAATTAATACTCCAGTTCATTTTTCTAAGTATTAAATAGAACCTTGGCCATGTTTGATTTCTCGAACCATATACTTTGGGTAAATTAATACTTCTGTTTATTTTTCTAAGTATTAAATAGAACCTTGGTCATGCCTGATCTTTCGGACCACATACTTTAGGTAAATTAATACTTCAGTTCATTTTTCTAAGTATTAAACAAAACCTTAGTCATGCTTGGTTTCTCGGACCATATACTTTGGGTAAATTAATACTTCAATTCATTTTTCTAAGTTTTAAATAGAACCTTGGTCATGCCTGGTCTCTTAAACCATATACTTTGGGTAAATTAATATTTTAGTTTATTTTTTTAAGTATTAAACAGAACATTGGTCATGCCTGGTCTTTCGGACCGCATACTTTGGGTAAATTAATACTTCAGTAAATTTCACTAAGTGTTAAATAGAAACTTAGCTATGCCTGGTCTCTCGGACCTCCTACTTTGGGTAGATTAATATCCTTGATTATTTACATAAGTATTAGGCAGAACCAAGACTATGTCTGTTCCCTTAGATCTTTTTCCTACTAATTGTTTTGTCCATCTCCATGAAATTTAGCCTTCCTTGTTGGGGGCCTGGTTCTCAGTACAAATTTATGATCATTTTCTTTACTAGTTATATGTGTTTAATTTATCTGAATTAGCAACAATCAACTACTATTAGCAACATCACCAACCCTAAGTCTCATCAAAAGGCAACACAACAACTACACCAATCAGAGAATAAATTTTACGGGAAAAAGAAAGATTCATGATGTAAAAAGTGAAGTCTTTTCATTAAAAAAAAAAAAAAAAAAAAAAAAAAAAAAGAGAGAGAGAAGGAAAGTACATTATAGACAACAACAAATTGCCAATACAAAACAAAGACTACAAAAAAGAAATGAAATAAGAAATGAAATCCTAGAGCTAAGCCTTGGAACTGGGAGGAGGGTCTTCTTTGTTGCCGGGCTTGGAAACAAGAGCATCTTTGACCATGGCAGCATCCTTGGACTTGTCCTCAGCTTCTTTTGCTTTGGCAGCAACGTCCTTGGCCTTGGCAACATCCTCGGCCTTGACGGTGTCTTTTGCCTTAGCAGCATCCTTGGCCTCGAGCAGAGCCTAGACTTCCTTCCCCTTCCCTTTGTCCTTGGCCTTCTCCGCCCCCTACCCTTGGTCACCAACTTGGCTAGGCTCCTTTGGGACCTCGGGAGGGGGAAGAAATGCCTTGGTGGTAAGGGGCTGCTTTATTGAGAGTGGTGCAAGAGCAAGGGAAGAAGGGAGGTCGGTTGGAACCTCACGAATGTCAGGAGGGTAGTAAATGTTCCTAGCCTCCCTTCACTCTGAAGTAGCAGGAACCCTTGCAAGGTTGAGGGCTTCCAACCACACTTCCTTCCAATAGTCCCTACAGACCTCAGCTAGTTTATTTGCTAGTCGGTCCTCAGTTTCCTGCACCCCCTACTTGTAGGATAATAGCCTTGAGGCCTCCGTGGCTTCCTCGGTCATCCGAGCGGATGCTTTGGCCTTCTCTAGCTCGGCTTTAAGGTCCAGGACCAGCTACTTCTGCATGGCTAGCTCTATCTCAGTGAGGTAGAGCTTTTTGCACTGATCTTTAGTTTGGTCCTAGGCATTCTTCAGCCTAGCCTCAGTGCTCCTCCTCGCCCTTTCCTCAGCAGTCAGTTAAGCGGCCAGTTCCTGGTTTTCTTGCTTCATGGCTCCCAAGGACTTGGTAACCTCGGGGTGGAGGTTGGCCTCAGTCCTGGCCTCATTTCGGGCGTCCTTGACCCATTCCTCAGCTACAAAAACTTTCTGGGCAACCTGCATAAAAAAGACAAAGGAATCCTATGTTAAAAAAAAAAAAAAAAATTATGGTTAACTTACTATGGCAAGATCCCTTTTCAGGGACATAAAGAGGTCTGGCTGCCTCATATGCCTTAAAGCCTCCATGTCTTTGAGTAGGAGGAGGGGCTGCTTTAGGGCTTCGGCAATGTAGGCGGAGTGCTCTCTCTAGAACTCCTTGATGGAGGAATTCCATGGGATGGGAGTGCCATCTAGCTCCAGTTGAGGTGCCCACGTGCATTGCTGTTGGCACACCTTGGCCCCACTTGGTTCCTCCCTACTGTCCATGGAGGAGGCCCATTTGTCCTTGGCCGTTTTCTGCTACTTGGCCTCCTTCTGATGGCCCACCTCACTCTCCTTCAATACTTGCTCCTTCCTTTTTTCTTTTCATGTTAGGGTTGGGGAGCAGGCCAACTGTGGTTGTTAGAGGAGGAGGGGGATGGGGGAGAGTAAGGGGAAGCTATGACTTAGGGGCCTCCTTGGATGATGACCCCTTATTCCGCCTAGACCTGAGGTCCCTTAAGCCTTTCCTCGAATTCGAAGACATTGGGTCTTCCTCCTCGGAACTGCTGTCAATCTCGGCGATTATCAACTAGGGGGTGCAAGCTACTGAGGATCTGTCAAACTCACCCTCAGAATTGGGGATCTCAACGGGATCTGCTCGCACATCTTCTTCTTCCTCAAGTCGGAATTGGTCTATCTCCTCCTTAAGAGATAGACGTGAGGAAGCAGTCTCTTCCTTCGGGGCTGCTGCTTCAAGGAGAGCATGGTGGAGGGGCAATTCGACTGGTGGAAGATCTACTTGGGCCAGAAAGTCGAGAACTGAGACATCTATCCTACATAGCCGAGGGTCACCTGCCCTGATGGCGTTGCCAATGTCCTGAAAAGCATTTGATAGCAGCTCAAAATCGAGGATGAGGTGGACTGCTCTCAACTGCCTGTCCTCACTTACAAACACCTTGGACCTTAGGATTTTGTTGAGGCTCACGACGTTGACCAAACTGAGACGAGGTGCTACGTGCTATTTATCTGCAAAAATGGCCGAGGAGCAAAAGCATGGTCAAACCAATAAAATTTATCATCAAAGGAAAATAAAATGCTAGAAGGAAGAATAGCAAAAGTGAAAGAGCTAAATCCCGTTTCATGGGACCTAACCCTAGGGTACCCCACCTGGCTCTCCTTTTCAAGTTGGCCAATGAAGACTGTTATGCCATTCCCTAGAGGCAATTAGGTAGTCGTCCTTTAGGCCCTTGTTGGACTTGGGAAGACACGATATAAGCCTAACAATGGATGGCCTAGACTTGAGGTAATACCTTGAGCCGGTAAGAGAATGACACTCGTACATATGGACGACATCATGCTAGGTGAGTCCCAAACCCATCTGCTTATTAAGAGCATCGACGTTACCCAATACTCTAAATAGGTTGGGCGCGCACTGATGAGGACACAACCTATGGTTAAGTAGGTAATCTCAGGTTACCCTACCCATGGGAAGTGTCATTCCTTCTTCTATGAAAGCGATCATAAGAATGACGACCTCGCCGTCTCTCCTATCTATAACTATCCAGTCTGGAGCACAATACCGCAGGGCTACTCCCTACGAAATGTGGTACATAACCCTGAAGGCCTCCATATTAGCGGGAGAGTCTACGAGGTGCTAACTCTACCCATCTAGTTAAACTAAAGGGAAACAGACGAAGTTTTCAGGGAAAGGAAATAGAGAACGAAAGGCCGAGGAGACCGGCCGAGGAGAAAAGAACCTAGAAAAGAAGAAACTTACAAGAATGAGCATGTGTATTGCTTCTAGTACTTCTTAAAGGTTTAAATTTTTTGAAGAAAAAGACATGGAGACTTTAGAAACTTGGGAAGCCTAGAAGGTTTGAGAGTTAGGAATTTCTTGAGAGTTCGAAGATTTGTAAAATGTGGAAGAATGATTCCCCAGGTGCCTTATATAGAAGGTGGAATTGAGTGGGAGTTATCCCACACAAATTTCAAGGAGAAATGCCAGCAATAGGATCTACATCTCACCATAGGATACGGGGAACAGAGCACCGACTAGAGCATTTAATGAGACTTCATGGGCTTTGAAGCGTTAGGATCACTTATGGGACACGTGAAACGACACTCTCATGTGTGGAAATCAAAGGAACATGTGGGATTTATTTTTCAAAACATCAAAACCCCATTTTTCTCCTCGAATAGGAAGGGAAAACTGGAGTTTTGAGGGGCTATTGTAGGGATGCAAGCCCAAATATATATTGGGCCTTGGGCGTTATCTGAGGAGGCACAATGGTCCAAAAATAGATCAATAGTGAGGAAGAAGTAAGACTTTGAACTTCACGAGCAAACTATGACTGTAAAGACTGGGATAGGTAGGCCGAAGAGGAGTATCTCCTCAGCTAAACGAAGAAGGGGTCAGAAAGTGCGTTCTGTTGTCTAGAATGACGTTCCAAGAAGTTCTATAGATAAGGATTTGCATTGTGAATGTACAGGACAAATGGGAGCCAAGAAATATCTAAGAAAAAACTGCTACCACCGCATTGAATGCTTTGCAACTAACTCTCTGGCCGCATTTATGTGCGGAAGACCCCTGAACAGTGCTGTCTTGGTTGCCCTAACTCACAGAGGGCCTGTAAAGGTGTCCGATGGGACAAACACTCAAGTAGTGGCATGGACGATCGACAAGTGGAGGGCCAAGATCATTCAAAAGGGGATGTATAATGTAAGAGACCCCTGAGGAAAGGGGGATCGAGAGATAGAAAAAGAAACACTGTAGCAATCAAGAATTGAACCTGTAATCTAATTTGAGAATCAATATATAAGAACTGATCTCCTTGGACTGTGCCGAGGACAGTTTTCGTCAGATTAAACTAGTCAATCTTCATTTTCTTGTCATCTGAATCCACTTTGCCTGTTGTCTAATTCATTAAAGCCTAGTTTTCCAACCCATTTTCTACAAATTCATTGTATTGGGTTTTTTGGGCCTAAGTTCATTTATCCTTTGGACTAGGAACTCAAATCTTGTCCTTACAATAAGAAAGAATTAATATATGAAGAACTATTATTATTATATTTTATATGAATTTATGAAGTGTGAGTAATATCTAAAGCATAAGTTCAGCCATTGTTCTCCCTAAAAAAAAAATAAATAAAAAAAATCAGCAATTGTGCAAGTTAATTCTAATTGCTATATATATATATATATATAAAAGTATATTCTTTATCTCAAGAGATAAAGCAACCTACTAAACAAAAACTTTTGGTCTGCTTTTACATATCTCATAATTTATTTAGTTAGTTTGTTGCATTTACATTATAGAGTAAGAACTACTACTTATGTGTGTATTGCTCATACAAAATAATTTATGCTTTTGATAGTTTTGTGTTGAAGTTGGAAAAGCTGGTGTGTATTAGTTCCCATCTTATGAAGTGGTGGACCTAGATTTGGTTTGTTATCCATTTATGCTTTTGACAATATTTGATTGATGAAAATTTTGGTTATTTAATTTTTCTATATTATTGTTTTAGCTCTTACCAAATTATCAAATAGTCATAATACAATTGTAGGATAACTTATGTCCCTTAAATTTATGATTTGATTCCCTACAATATTTTTTTGGTTAATTGATATTGGTCTTACTTTACAAGAATCTAAAAATCTTGATACTAGGATTTGTCGTAAGTTCAACTTTAAGTGGAAGTTCTATGTAATATATGTATTCTTGCATGATCAATTTCTTGCAGTTATTGTTGTGTGCTTATATTGCATCTTTTGATATGAAATTGTTGTTTATTTTTGTGTGCCACTTTCTATTTTGGTGAGCCTCTTACATATTTTCAAAAGAATGAATGTATCATTGAAGTAAATAGTATGTTCTTCCAAGCATATTAATTCCTTTATAAAAATGTTGTCCTTAGTGTAGTCATCATAATCTCTCTCTAAATGTAATTCTTATATAATTATATTTGATGATCAAAGTGTATTCTCAACTGGCATTGGGAGGTGAAGTTTGTATTTTTTATTTTATTTTATGAACTTTTATATATAAATTGAATTACTTATTATCATTCATTTTTAAGTCACTATCTCTTCAAGCAAAATATATATTTTTTATTAAACTATACCGTGCATCGCACGGGTTAGTATTTTATATATATATATATATATATAATCGAAACCTTTGGCTTTTGATTGACCTTTCCACAATTTTTCCACATCAGTATTTTTTATTTATATTTTTTAATTTGATTTAATTCTTTTGATTTTATAGTGCCAAATTGCAGAACATTTGAGGAGGAAGAGAAAGTCCTAACATGAGTCTCTCTCTTTTTTCCTTAATCCTAAAGTCTTTTTTTTATTTTTTTATTTTTTTATGTGATTCTTTTAATTTTTTTTTTTAAATTCTAACTTGAGGTCTGAAAGTTCAAATAGTGTATAAAACACTATGAACGTTTAGACCCTCAATTTACAAATTAACAATTCAAGCTTAATGTCAAACAATTAATGTGCAGAATATGAACATAAGCTTAAAATAGAATTGATAAACAATCTAAACTAAATAAAATCACATCCACAGCAGAAGTTAAATGGAAAAGATTAAGGGAAGAGAGATGCAAACACAAGGACAACATATGATGTATTATCGAAGAGGAAACCGAAGCCCTCGGCGTAAAACCTCTTCGTCGCCCTCCAAACGGTAAACAATCCAATAAAGAATGTAGTTGGGATACATGAACAGCAAAAGACCCTCCAAACCTAATCTACCCAATGTACCTAAGCCCTCTAAGCTCCTACTCCAATGAGGTTACGCCGAACCTATTTCTTCTTTAGCTTACCGAATTCCGCTACTTGACCATAGCATCTACCAATATGAAATTGGTCCTTTCTTAACTGCTTCCCAAACACCAAATGGTCTTCTCACAAATATGGGTATGGTGAGAAAAGGTTTTGGTAATGTACCTCTCAAGGATTTGACAATGGAGAGGAAGAGAGTAAAGGAATTTGAAGAGTCTTTATGTGAAGATTGTGGATGAATCAATCTTATTTTTCTCTAGGGTTTCTCTCTCAAAATTCTCTCTGGAAGCTCTCTGAATATCGTGGGTAAGAGTATATATAGTAGGGTGAGAAGGAATGTGAAAAGTCAGTTTTTCCCAAACAGGGTGGTCTGGCGACTTGACCTCGCAACTGGGCTGAGTCGTGAGTTTAAGCCGCGAGCTAACGGCTTGGTCAGCCTGGGACTTTTGTCCTGTAGTGCAACAGCTGGCATGACTCTTCAGCTCCCCTACATGCTCTGCACGTGTGCCAACTTTGGCGGCTTGCCAGTCGCGAGTCTAGCCGCGAATCTCTGCATCCTTGCACAATCTTGAGCATTTCTTCACACTTTCTCACTCACTACCCTTACATGATTCCCACCTAAATACAGGGTTACTAATTGCTAAAATACAAGCAAATTTGGCACGGAATAAAGCCAACAAAATGGTTGATAAAATTCAATCTTACAATCTCCCCCTTTGACTATTTCGTGACAAAACCCTAAAATAAACTCCAGACTTAACATGTGAATTGGGAACAGTTGAACAAAACTCACTCACACCTAACTCTAGAATCTGATAAGCTCTTGAATCAAATGAACAAGAATCTCCTAAAACATAACAATACAATATCATCATTGTATGTAGAAAAACTTGTAATAGCATATGAAACAAGCACAATGCGATCAAGCAAAATAGAATGAGAAATAAACCATGGCTTGACCAAATAGGCAATCACTATAAAATAGTGACCACAATGCTCATTCGTACTTGGAATGAACATCCGGACATACAAGCACATAAGCTCAATGCAAATCACTTATATGCCCAACACTCAACCAATGCACAATACATAAAGTATATGCATCTAGGAACAAAATCCTACAAGGGCACAAGAGTGAGAATACTTAAAGAATATGCATAACATTTAGCTAGAAGTATTAGACAACAAAACATAAAGGCTGCATAACATGGTACAAACCATAAAAGCCTACAAACACATGGAAATAAACCCTAAAAGTTTACAAAAGCAACATGGGCACAAACTACCATAAACATACTGAATAACAACTTTAAAATATAAACAAACCAATGTATCCTAAGTGTTTTAAAACAGATCCATGAGTTTTAAACCAAAAACAATAACCCAAGTGTTTTGACATATCAAACCCATAAACTATAATAAATATAAAGTTAATCTAAGACATAAACTGAAAAACACAGTTTGTGACAAGCTCCCCCTTAAAATGGCACTCCCCCTCAAGAGCTGTCCCTCAAAAGTTCTCCCCCTTTTTGACCGGAATGGCCAAAGGGTCACTGCTGGGTGTTGAAGCTGTCAAACTTAGCAGAAAGTATGTTAAGTTGATCCTGAAGTGCTGCCATCCTGTCAGTATGCTCATTCTGGACCTCTCTGAGTCCATCAATCCTCTCCAGGATGTTTTGAAATGCATCAGAAAGTACCTCTGATGAGGTTGAAGCTCTGCTCCTCTTGCCTTGGCTTCTGGGTGTTGAAGTTTGTCCTGCCGTCACAGTCTCAGTCTCCATTTGGTCACCTTCACCTTGATCACCTACCTCTTCATCACCTGGAAGATGGACTTGTATCCTGATTATGGTTAGCTTGTTGATGGCTAAAGGTGTAGGCATGAGGCTAATATCTTGAGGGATTTCAACACATTTTGCTCTGAAAAGCCTTATAAGAAGGCTAGGAAAGATCAGCTTGGGCCTAGAGGTGGTTTTAGTCTCATCCATAATAGTGTCAAAGATGTGAGGCTGATGTCAATGAAGGTTTTCTCCTTAAGTTCCATGAGGAAGATAGCTCTGGCATTGTTGATTGTAGTCAGCTTCCTCATAGGGTACAAATTGAACATCATGATGGTGGTTAGACACCTCATGTTAGCTGGAAATGCTGTAGTATTGAGGCATCTCCCTTCTCTTTGTCCACCAATGTGAGTTTGGATAGTTTCTATAAAGAGCATCCTATCCTTGTAGTTGGTGAAGTCAGAGTCCTCTAATCCTTCAAGCCCTAGCACCTCATCAATGTCATGGCATCTATTGTGAATTCCTTTCTTCTAACCCAACAACTCAACTCATCCTCCCTTATCACCGCATTTGCATAAATTTCTCTAATTAAAGGCTCACAAACAGCAGGTAGGTCACTCAATAATTTATCCCATTCTCTGCCCTCAAAACAACTTGGAATGAAGGTGTCCTTCAAATCCCTTAAGTCAACATATCTTTCCTAAATGATGGTTCCCCTCAAGAAAGAATCCCTATATCTATCAAAGTGTTGAACCGACCTAAATAGGTTATGGTCCATTTTCAACCTTTTGTCAGTTTTCTTAGCAGGAGTCTTCTTCTTTGTAAGAGAAGGGGCCATCTGTGAACAAGCAGAAAAGGCCACAATACAGAGTACAATAGATGGACACTTAGAACATTAGTAACATGTTATTGTCAAAGAAATTGCACCAAAACACTCCATCTAGACACAGTTTAAAGACAGGTGTTGAATAACTTAACAACACAGCAACAACAAAATTCTAGGTCATATTCCCAAGGACAAATTTCAACAGCCAATACTCAGCTGTATTGTAGCAGTGAATACCACATTTATCCAAAAAAAATGTCTACGAGACAAATCCAAATGATTATGATATGATCAAACCAACACAGAGCAGACAGTATACTCAAGGCAAGAGCAGCATTCATGATAGCAATGAACTAGAGCAACTAAAAGTCAAGACATAATAACCCAACAAATAGAACTCAACCATATTGAACCAGAAATACTCACAAATAGAGTAAACCACAAAAACAATATCATATGACAAAGTGACCAAAAAAAATGGGTATGAGATTTACCAAACATCATAGAACAGTTAGTAAACTCTAATAGTGAAAAGAAACATGAACCCATCCCATAGCCCAAACACCCAAACTCAACAAACATGAACCCATCCCATAGCCGAAACCACTGATATCACAAAACTCAGTAACGAATCACAAATCCAAGAAAACAAAGCTCAAAACATGAAATATGTAGTGAGAGAGAGAAAACCCATACCTTTTTCTTGAAGATTTGAGATTGAAATGATTCAAAATGGAAGTTTGTTTAAGAGTGATACGGTGAGTTTGAGAGTGTTCAGGTAAGGAAAGAGATGAACAGTCAGAAATGTTCGAGGGAAAACTGAAAAAGTTTAAAAACTGACCCATTTTGTGCAAAATACGCGATTTTCGCGACTGAAACAAGTCGCGTGCAAGTCACCAGGGCCAGCTGCCAGAACACTTGAAAGAAAACTTTTGAAAAAATTAAGTGTTTTTTGCAACTGAAAGTTCCACTCGCGAGAGTCGCGAACTGAGTCGTGAAAATCTCTGTGTACCTCTTGCGACTGGACTTTCCACCCGTGAACAAGTCGCTAACCTGAGCTGCGAAAAACATGAAATTCCAAAATTTTGAAAAATATTCTAAGTCTTTTTCGCGACTGAAGTATTTACCCGCCAATGAGTCGCCAGTTAGTCGCGAAAAATCTCTGTGATGGACTTACGACTGTGGCATGCGACTAGTTCTACCCGCGATTGAGTCGCCAAAATAGGGCAATACAATTTTTGAAATTTTTGACAATTTTTGCAAAAACAAAGTACTTTCCAAAAACAACTAAAACACTCAAAAATCTTTTTGTGATTGATCAACAAAGATTGAGCATGTGAAAACACATTTAGTCAAGTACAATCACACGAATGAATATGACATTCATTGAACATAGACATGTGTGTTGTGTGTGAATATAAAAAATGAAATAGTCCTTAGTCTAATGTGAAGCTTCAATGATTAATTCAATCAAGGCATACACAACTAACACTAGATAATGTGATCCATCTCAATTATAGAAATATGTATATATGACCTCCCACAAAGGCTTGAGTACAATATCTTTGAAGCTTTTCATTTGGCTCCATGTTTGACATAACATTTGATCTTTTTGAATCAACACATCTCATTGTGAGATTGATGCCTGAAATTTTTGATATTTCACATTGATGAGTTAGCCTTTGGCTTTTTGGGCATCATACAATTTTTAATTTTTGGTCGCTTTCCCTTTTTCCTAGTCAAATACTAGTATGTGCGATAGGCTTTTGCAGCTCAATATCTCTTTTTATTTTGAGATTTACATTTGGTGAGCTCTTTTAGCAAAAACAATAAAATAAAAAGTGAAAGATATATAGATACAAGTCTAGGCATATCTCAAGATCAACAAAACCATTCACTAATCATTTATGACAAAGTTGAAGATCTATTTACAACAGTCACATAGATTTCAAGATTTCTCCCACAATAATATGAGTGCATAGGAAACAAGCTATGCTTGAAGATGCACAAAGCCATTTGAACAAAAGTACAAGGTAAAACATATTTTGAGACAAAACTCAACAATGTCGATCAATCTTTTTGGATTTTCTACTTTTTATGTGGTTTTTGGATTTTTGACACACATGAAGGAAAAGATTGATTAGAAGCAACAATTTAAAAACAAAAAATGAAACAAGCAAACAATTTTCAATTCTCACAATCAATAATCAAACCAACAGTCACACAACATAGGAAGTATTAATGCATGAACATGTGGTAATGCTTATGCATTAGTACCCTTCATCACCCACACGTCACGTGTGTTTGGGGTGATATCCTTATAGGATTGGGTACGAGAGTTAGGACTTTCAAACCTTCTAGTGAAGCTTTCCAAGCAGTTGGTGAATGCACCAATCATCTTCATCAAGTCCATCATTCCGGGATCAACATTTCGATCTCTTGATGGCTCCACAGCCCAAGTCCTCTTGTCATTTCTTGACCTTCTTAACCTTTGATCACTAGCATTCCTTAACACTCTCAGCTTATGACAATTGGGTCGGGTGTGCCCTTGAAGTCCGCAGTGATGACACACATGATTCGTTCTAGGACCTCTTTGTGATTGTGGAAGAGATTTTGCTCTGGCTTCAAACCTAACCTCAGATTGATTACGGGGCTTGTTCAACACCCGCTAGTCAATTACATTCTTCTTCTTCTCAACATTTTCCTTTTCAACAGTAGGGGCAACTACAACCGGCTCTTTGGCCTTCACAAACTTCACTTCTTTGGAGATGTTCACAGCTGAACTGCTTTCTCCGGTGTATCCTAATCCAGTTTTGTCAGAAAAAGTCTTTTGAGAGGAAAGGACATCATCAAGCTTCTTTATAGAGACTCGCTCTACCTTGGCATTTGCTTGAACCACCTCAAGCTCAAGGAATTTTACCTTGGTGTAAGCTTCGATTTGCTCGCCATTTAGCGTCTCTATCTCACATTTGGCCTCCTTATATCTCACTAGAAGACTTTTATAGTCCTTCTCAGCTTTCTTCATCTTTTTCACAGCTGCCTTGGCCATCCTTGCATATTCTCCTGACTTCTCAAGTAGAGAATTATAGTTCTCTTTAAGACCAGCTGTATCTTCATCTTCTTTAGCATCTGATTCTTCTACAATTCCTATGAATTCCTCATCACTATGCTCCCCAAGCTCTTCCACAAGCAAATTCAAGTCCTCCGAAGACTCAACATGAGCAATAGTCATGAATGCTGAGAAATTCCCTTCTTCATCACAGCTATCTTCCGAATCAGAGGTGGAGGAATCTGTGTCACTAAGAGTGGTGGCATACACCTTGCCCTTCGATCTCAGATAATTAGGACATTCATTTTTGAAATGGCCCTGTCCATTACACTCAAAACAAGTGACTCCTTGTGTGGACTGGGACTCCTTCCCTTCTCTCTTTTTGAAGTCCTTCTTCTCCTTTCTGGAACTCATGAATTTTCCTTTATCACCAAATTTCTCACTGTTCTTGAACTTTAGAAATTTTCAGAAATTCTTTGTAAGGTAGGCAACATCCTTTTCTACTGCATCCTCATCCAATGAACCATGACCTTCTATCCTTTCATTTATTGTCTTAAGAGCCAGTGATTTGCTCTTTCTTTGATTTGATAATGAAAGTTCATATGTTTGGAGAGAACCAATCAACTCTTGGACTTTGATTTCATCAAGGTCTTTGCTCTCCTCAATTGCAATCACCTTTGCACGGAAGCTCTCCGGCAACGAACGAAGAATTTTTCTTACAACTTTCGAGTCCTCCGTTTTCTCTCCCAAGTTAAACTTGCCGATGACCACTTCATTTAGCTTACTATAGAAAGAGTCAAAGGACTCATCCTCGCTTATCCTGAGCTCCTCAAACCGGGTAGTTAGCATCTGTAGCTTTGTGTCCTTAACTTTATTTGTACCCTCAAAAGTGGTTTCCAAAATCTACCATACATCTTGGGCAACGGTGATATGAGAAATCCGATGAAATTCATTTGGGGACACACAACAAAAAATTGTGTTAAGTGCTTTACTATTAGCATTTGATGTCGCGAGGGCTACCTATCCCAAGTGGATTTGGCTGCCTTTGGCTTTGTTTAACCTATTTCAACTGCATCCCAAACAGCCTCATCTATAGAACACAAAAATGCTCTCATCCTTATTTTCCAAAAGGCATAGTTGCTACCATCAAAATATGGTGGAGCATTTAAAGATTAAGACCGGTCCATCTCAATATGGGGTCAAGGATCACACTATGGTAATGAAACCAATAAAAGTACCTGCTCTGATACCAATTGAAAGTTCAAATAGTGTATAAAACACTATGAACGTTTAGACCCCCAATTTACAAATTAACAATTCAAGCTTAATGTCAAACAATTAATGTGCGGAATATGAACATAAGCTTAAAACAGAATTGATAAACAATTTAAACCAAATAAAATGACATCCATAGTAGAAATTAAATGGAAAAGATTAAGGGAAAAGAGATGCAAACACAAGGATAACACACGATGTGTTATCAAAGAGGAAACCGAAGCCCTCAGCGTAAAACCTCTCTGCCGCTCTCCAAGTGATAAACAATCTACTAAAGAATGTAGTTGGGATACATGAACAGCAGAAGACCCTCCAAGCCTAATCTACCCAGTGTACCTAAGCCCTCCAAGCTCCTACTCCAACGAGGTTACGCCGAACCTATTTCTTCTTTAGCTTACTGGATTCCACTACTTGATCATAGCATCTACCAATATAAAATTGGTCCTTTCTAAACTGCTTCCCAAACACCAAATGACCTTCTCACAGATATGGGTATGGCGAGAAAAGATTTTGGTAATGTACCTCTCAAGGATTTGACAATGGAGAGGAAGAGAGTAGAGGAATTTGAAGAGTCTCTATGTGAAGATTGTGGATGAATCAATCTTGTTTTTCTCTAGGGTTTCTCTCTCAAAATTCTCTCTGAAAGCTCTTTGAATATTGTGGGTATAAGGGTATATATATAGTAGGGTGTGAAGGAATGTAAAAAGTCAGTTTTTCCCAAACAGGGTGGTCTGGCGACTTGACCTCTCGACTGGGTTGAGTTGCGAGTTCAAGCCGCGAGTTCAAGCCGCGAGCTAACGGCCTGGCCAACCTGGGACTTTTGTCCTGTAGTGTAATAGCTGGCATGACTCTTCAGCTCCTCTGCATGCTCCGCACGTGTGCCAACTTTGGCGGCTTGCTAGTCACGAGTCCAGCCGTGAGTCTCTGCATCCTTGCACAATTTTGAGCATTTCTTCACACTTTCTCACTCACTACCCTTACATGATTCCCACCTAAATACAAGGTTACTAATTGCTAAAATACAAGCAAATTTAGCACAGAATAAAGCCAACAAGATGGTTGATAAAATTCAACCTTACAAGGTCTAATTAAAAAAAAAAAAATCTTAATTCTAAGGTAAGTCTCGTAAAAAGTCAAAACTTCATTTTTATATTATATATAGATAATAATAATGATGTGGCAAGCTTTAAAAATATGAGAATGCAATTTGTAGATCTACTATCAAGATAGCATATATTAGATTGGTAATAGATATTAGATTTGATTGCAGTTGAGTATTATATAAAGTCATCACTATAGAATAGCCCACGTTGAGATATATTATGTGGAACCTGTAATATGAAAGAAAAGGAATTTTTCTAAACCATTGTACTGAACAAAAAATTACTTATTTTCATTCATTTTCAAGTAATGCTTTTTTTTTTTTTTCTTTTTTTAAGTAAAGTCATAGAACTTTAAGCAAAATAAATACTTTTAATTTTTATTTAACTATCCCGTTAGCGACTAGTTTATTTGATTATTTTTTTCTATGTTTCTATTACATTCCATCTCCCATAAGTTTTCTCGTTCTTATTTTATTTTTGTTTTCAAATTTTTGTGTTTTCTTTGTTTTTTATGCTCATATTTGCCTTTTCTTTAATTGACAATTCCTAGAGATAAAATTCATGAATTTGATTTTTTTTTTTCTTTTTGTTTTCAAACATTTCGAAATGTGGGTTTCTAGGGTCTTGGATGCTAAAAAGCTTTGTGTCCTTTTTTTCTATTCGATTTGTAAATGTTAAAGATACATTTTTTGTGATTTGGATATTAGGGAGTGAAAATTTGTATTTTGATGTGATTTTAAGTTTTTGACTTCTGAATTAGAATATTGGTTTCATTGGGTTTCCGGTCTCAAACAATTTTTTTTTCTTTGTTTCCTTTTTTTTAGTTATAAATTATTTAGATATGTCTAGTTATCAATATTAGAGAGAGAAAATTAGGAATTTAAAATTTCCCCTCTAATACTGTAGTAAATTCCTAACATCATTGATTTCACTATTTTCTATATAATTGGAATCAAATATCAATTTACTCCAAATTTGCTAGTATTTGGCTATTTTGCAAAACATATTGCCTCTCTCTCTCTCTCTCTCTTTTCTTTCGAATGTGCATTATGTATGCTTGGAGGATTTTTTTTATATTTTTAATATTACTTTCCATACACTAAATTCAAGGTTTATGCATTTTCAATCATTGAAAAACCTAGACTTGTGATGAGATGTACCCAAAAAATTTAATACACTCACCCTCCCCTAATTTTGAGAAACTTGAAAGTTTTGATAAACTTGTTCTTGACATACCTAAAATAAAAAGGTTTGTTGGTAAACCCAATCCCATGACTTTTCCAAAAAATTGGTATTCAAAATCTACTATTGATATGCAATTTGAAGGTTGTTTCAAACCCAATTTTCTGTTTCTATTGACAAACTCTATGAATGGAATATTGATGGTTTACTTGAACAAGAAGTTCTTAACAAAATGAATCATATGTCTATGGTTGCTAATGCTTATGTTACCAATCATAATCTTGATCATGGTGAAATTGTTGATCTTCTCCCTATTGGTTTTTCTGGAACTCTTTGTCATTGGTGGGATAAATACCTGACTGAAGATTCTAGGGAATTTATCAAAAATTTTGTTAAAGAGATGATGACGGTATACCTATTTTTTATGAAAGAATTGGTCAAGGTATTCCTGATGGAGTTAATACTTTGATCTATACTATTATTAAACACTTTATTGGTACTTCCAATATTACTTCTCATATTAGTGACTATCTGAATAACTTATGATGCCCTACTATGTCTGGTTATAGATGGTATAAAGATGTTTTTGCTTCTAGGGTAATGCTTTGTGAAGACTGTTTGAAACCCTATTGGAAAGAGAAGTTTATTGCTGGTCTGCCTCATCTTTTTGCCCATAATGTAAAGGAAGAATTAACTGATAAAACTGATACAATTAATTATGATGACTTAACTTATGGTGATATTTTTAGCACTATTAAAAAACTTGGTATTAACATGTGTAATGATCAAAAAAATGCTAAAACAACAATTAAGAAATAGTAAAAAAGCTAAATATGAAATGGGTAATTGTTGTGAACAATTTGGTTTACCCCTTATTACCCCTTACTGGAAAAAAGGGGAAAAGAAACATGATAAAATCTATAGAGATTATAAACATAAAAGATATAAAAAAAACAACGATGCACTAAACCTGATGATTTTTATGCTAAAAAGAAAAATGTTAACAAAAAACATGATAAATAGAAATCTAGTAAAGGAAAATGCTTTAATTGTGGAAAAAATTATCACTATAGTAAAAAGTGCAAGCAAAAACTTGGTAAATTAAAAAGCAAACCTAATATTTTAAATATTGATAATAGTGATAAAGAAGATTTGATTCGGATCCTTGAGTCATGATCTTTTGATTCATTTGATACTGATATTTGAACCTCAAGTGAATCTAAGTATCAATTAGCAAGTGAATCTTTTGATCCCCTGATATTAAAATTAGTTGTCGAGATTCCTGTTGTAATACAATAAATGTTTTAACCAAAGGTCGTAAAACAATAAACGTTTAAACCAAAGGAGAAGAACAAGAAAACCTGCTAATAAATTTAATAAGCCAAATTGATAACCTTGTGCTAAAAGAAGAATATCTTAAGGAGTTCAAGAAAACTATGATTAAAGAAGAAAATGATAAAAGAGCAAAGCAGGCATAATTCCTAGTATATACTATGAAAAATCTACCAAGAAACGGTTTTCTACTAATGGAATTCAAATGAAAATTAAATATGAATTGAATCTCTATTTAAAGATCCCTTCTGTTCTTGTTAAAACCATGATTGATAAAGTAATTCTTGGAATCCCTTTCATTAAATTTTTGTATCCTTTCATTTCTGAACATGATGGTATCACTACTGACCCCATTGGGTAGAAAGCAAAATTTAAGTTTGCTTCTAGATTTGAAATTGACACTGATGACTGTTTAAATTTGATCCATGCTAAAACTAAACATTTAAATTATTTAAAACAAGAAGTTAAATATAAAAGAATTGCAGAACAACTTTCTGATAAACTATTACAATAAAAAAATTGATAACTTTTATAAAAAATTAATTGATGAAGTTTGTTCTGATCTTTCCAATGCTTTTTGGCATAGGAAAAAACATATTTTTGGGTTACCACATGTTAAGGATTTTAATGAAAGGAACATTCCTACTAAGGCTCATCCTATTCAAATGAATATTGAAACTCTTGAGTTCTGCAAAAAAGAAATTCATGATTTGCTTGATGAGAAGCTAATCAAGAAAGTAAATCTCCCTATTCATGTGCTACTTTCTATGTTAAAAAAAAAATGTTGAAATTGAAAGAGGGACTCCTCGTTTTGTTATTAATTATAGACCTTTAAAAAAAGTGTTAGAATGGATTAGGTATCCTATCCCTAATAAGAATGACCTAATACATAGGTTAAGTGATGCTGTCGTATTTTCTAAACTCAACATGAAATCTGGGTTTTGGCAAGTCCAAATTAGTGAAACTAATAAGTATAAAATTGCTTTCACCACTCCCTTTGGATATTATGAGTAGAATGTTATGCCTTTTGGCCTTAAGAATGCCCCTAGTGAATGTTTCACCACTCCCTTTGGACATCTTTAATTTCTTTAGCCATTTCACTATTGTTTACATTGATGATGTCCTTGTTTACTCCAAACATAATGTTCTTGATGTCATCAAACATAGTGGTCTTGTTGTCTCTATTAAGAAAATCAAACTATTTCAAACAAAGATTCGTTTCCTTGGCTATGATATTTCTGAGAGACATTCATCCCATCGATAGAGCTATCTAATTTGCTGACAAATACACTGATGTCATTACTGACAAAACACAATTGCAAAGATTCCTTGGGTCTTTGAACCACATTGCTAAGTTTTATAAGGATTTGAGGAAATAATGTAAACCACTCTTTCATCGGTTACAGAACTATCCTTCTCCTTGGTCTAATATCCACACGTCTCTTGTTAAACAAATCAAGTCTTATGTTAAAACTTTACCTTCTCTTGGTATTCCTACTATTAGCGCCTTTAAAATTGTTGAAACTGATGCATCTGACATTGGTTATAGAGGTATTCTAAAACAACTTGTTTCCCCATACCCATCCGAATAAAATGTTCACTTCCATTCTGGAGTCTAGAATTCTACACAAATTAATTACAGTACTATTAAAAAGGAAATTTTACCTATGGTACTATGTATTTCTAAATTTCAACGTGATTTACTAACCCAAAAGTATTTACTACATATTGATTGTAAAAGTACTAAGTATGTTATAGAAAAAGATGTTGAAAACATTGCTTCAAAACATATTTTTGCCAGATGGCAAGCTATTTTAAGTGTTTTTGATTTTGGTATTGAATATATTAAAGGTACTCATGTAGGCACCTCATTTTGTACTCGGTTAATAAACTTTAGTCCCCAGTCCCAATGATGAGCTTGATATGTCTACAAAAGGTAATTGAAGTTATTTTGATAGTTTAGAAGTAATCATAACTCAAAAGTGCTCAAATCACTTTGAAAACAATGTTAAAAAACGATCTTTGCTCACTGTTTTGACCATAACTTTTGATCCATAAAGCAATTTTGAGTGAGGTTTATTTCATTGGAAAGTAGACATCTTGGGCTTCAATTTGAATATAATGTTTGCCTATCAACACTTAAATTTAGCGAGTTATGATTGTTTAAAGTTGGGTCATCAAAGTTGTCATAATTAGGATTTCTGGGACATATGCATACGCATGAAGCATGCATATGTACGCATACACGTACTTGCGTACATAGGCCAATTTCCAGAGGCCCAAAATTTTATTTCTTAGGGCCCAAAGACTCCCTCTTTGATGGGCCCTGGTGCCTAGTCCCTTTGGAGCATCCAAAACCCTCTAAATGAATATGAAAATCTTATTTTAAACATATAAATACAACCTTATGCCTCCAAACTAAAACCTTAACTAGAAAAGGTGCCTCTTTGCTTTCAAAATCATTTTTTCTCACTTAAAAACCCTAGGGCTGTAGTCACCACATTTTTTACAGAGATTCAAAACCTTTTTCTTAGCACAAAACTAAGGCAGAAACTTGTTCTTAAGGGGATTTCTAAAAAATTTTTTCAAAACCTTTTGATTTTGAGATGTGATTACCTATGAACTATTGAATAATTTGATTCCTATGATTATTACTTGATCTTGTTGTGTAGGCACTAAGGAGTCGATTAAAATATTAATCAAGTTGTATTCCATAAGCAAGGTAAGTCTCTCTTCATAGCTTTTCTTTGATTTGGATTATTTTTGTGTTCTTGTCGTTCTTAATTTTATTTATATGTTATATATTCTTGGAAATATGATTTGATTTGTTTGGGTTCAATTTGTTGTGTCTCATCATGTTTTGATTAATGAGTTGTGTAAGGTTGAATTTAATCAACCATTTTTGGTGGCATTATTCCGTGCCAAATTTACTTGTAATTTAGCATTTAGAAACCCTATATTTAGGTGAGACTCATGTAAGGGTAGTGTGTGAGAAAGTGTGAAGAAAAGCTCAAGAGTGTGCACTCAGTAGGGCCTCACGACTAGCTCACGGCTAGCAAGTCACCAAAGGAGGCACACGTGTGAAGCATGCAGAGGAGTTGAAGAGTCACGCCAGCTGGAGCACTACAGGACAAAAATTCTAGTCTAGCTAGGCAATTAGGTCGCGACTCAGACTCATGACTCAGTCAAGTCGCGAAGTCAAGTCACCAGACCACTTTGTTTGGGAAGAAACTAACCTTTCGCAATCCAAACACACACCAATATAAATACTCCTTATAGCATGTATTGTAAAGAGCTTTTAGAGAGAATTTAGAGAGAAAAACAAGATTGACTTATTCACAATTTTCATCCTTTGATTCTCCCAATTCCTCTACTTTCACCCTCTCTATTGTTACATCCTTGAGAGGTACGTTTAGCCAAATCATTTTCTCACCATACCCATATCTGTAAGAAGATTATTTGGTGCTTGGGAAGCAGTTAGGAAGGGACCAATTGATATTGGTTGATGCTATGGGCTATGGCGGAATCTGGTAAGCTAGAGAAGACAAAGGTTCGGCGTAACCTTGTTGGAGCAAGAAGCTTGGAGGGCTTAGGTACACTGGGTAAATTAGGCTTGGAGGGTCTAACACTAATTGTAAAGCTTTGAATGCAATTTTTTTGTGGTGTTTCTCCAAATGAGTTTCATAGGATATCTCACGTCACAATTGCCAAGGAGGCATGACAAATATTGGAGACCACGTATGAAGGAACAAAGAAGGTGAAAGACACTAAGTTGTAGATGCTAACCACTCGGTTTGAAGAGCTGAAAATGAGTGAAGACGAGTCATTCGAATCATTCTATAGCAAGCTGAATGAAGTGGTTATTGGCAAGTTCAACTTGGGTGAGAAGACGGAGGACTCAAAGATAGTGAGGAAAATCCTTCAATCATTGCTAGAGAGCTTCCATGTAAAGGTCACAGCAATTGAAGAGAGCAAGGACCTTGATGATATCAAAGTTCAAGAACTAATTGGCTTACTTCAAACTTATGAGTTGTCTTTGCCGTCACAAAGGAAGAGCAAATCCCTTGCTCTTAAGACAATTAGTGAGAGGATAGATGCTCACAACTCATCGGATGAGGATGTTGTCGATAAAGATGTGGCATATCTTCTGAAGAATTTCCGAAAGTTATTGAAGTTCATGAAAAATGAAAAGTTTGCTGAGAAGGGAAAATTCCCAAATTTCGGAAAGGAGAAAAAGGATTTTAAGAGGAAAGATGGGAAGGACTCTCAATCCTATCAAGGAGTCACGTGCTTTGAGTGCAACAGACAAGGACATCTCAAGAAAGAGTGTCCCAATTATTTGAGAGCGAAGGGCAAAGTGTATGCCACCATTCTTAGTGACACTGACTCCTCAAATTCAGATTTAGATGAAAGCTATGATGGAGAGGGAAACTTCTCTACATTCATGACCATTGCTCTTGTGGAATCTTCAGATGATTTGGGTGTGCTAGTGGAAGAGTTTGGTGAGCACACTGAATTGGAGTCAATTGGGATAGTTGAGGAATCTAATGATGAGGAAGATGAAGGAACAGAGGGACTACAAGAGATCTACAATTCCCTCCTTGAGAAGACCGATGAATATGCAAAAGTGGCTAAGGCAACCATTAAAAAGACGAAGAGGGTAGATGAGGATTATAGAAGTTTTCTCATGCAATATAAGGAGTCCAAATGTGAAATAGAGATGCTGAATGGAGAATTTTCTGAAGGCTAGTTAAAGATAAAATTTCTTGAGCTTGAGGTGGTTCAAGCCAATGCTAAAGTAGAGCGAGTTTCCTCCAAGAAGCTTGATGAAGTAATTTCACATCAAAATCCTTTCTTCGATAGAACCAAATTGGAATATACTGGAGAAAGTAGTTTGGCTGTCAATATCTCCAAGGAAGTAAAGTTTGTGAAAGCCAAAGAATTGATAGTAGTTGCCACTACTGCTAAGAAAGTAAAGGTGGAGAAGAATAGAAATGTGGCTGACCAACGGGTGTTGAATAAGCCTCATAACCAATCAGTGGTCAGGTCTAAAGCCAAAGGGAAATCACTTCCAAAATCATAAAGAGGTCTAAGAACAAAACATTTCTGCCATCATTGTGGACTTCAAGGACACACTAGACGAAATTGTCATAAGCTTAGAGCATTGAAGAATGCAAGTGATCAGAGGTCAAGAGGACCAAGAAATGACAAAAGGAATTGGGCTGTTGAGCAATCAAGAGGTTGAGATGGTGATTTCGGAGTGATGGATGTGATGAAGATGATTGATGAATTCACCACCTGTTTGTCAAGCTTCAGCAGAAGGTTTGAAAGCCATAACACTCATACCCAATCCTATAGGGATATCACCCCAAACGCACGTGATGTGTGGGTGAAGAAGGGTACTCATACATAAGCATTACAACATGTCCATGCATTAATACTTCCTATGTTTTGTGACTTTGCTTGGTTGTGTGCTTTTTGTTATGATGCTAGCTTGATTTGGAAATTTGTGTTTGTTTGTTTGCATTTGTTTTAAATGTTTTCACATTGTTGCTTTTGATCAATCTTTTCTTGCTTTTGTGTCAAAGATCAAAAAAACACAAAAAAATAGAAAATCCAAAAAGTTTGATCGACATTATTGTGTCTTGTCACAAGCATATTTTGCCTTGTACCTTTGTACAAATGGCCTTGTGCATTTACGAGCGTAGCTTGTTTCCTATGCACTCATATCATTGTGGGAGAAATCTTAACATCTATGTGATTGTTGTAAATAGATCTTCAAACTTGTCATGAATGATTAGTCAATGGTTTTGTTGATCTTGAGACATGCATAGACTTGTGCCTATATATCTTCCCACACTTTTATTTTATTGTTTTTGCTTAAAGAGCTCAACAAATGTAAATCTCTAAATGAAAAGAGATAATGAGCTACAGAAGCCATCGCACATACTAGTATTTGACTAGGAAAAAGTGAAAGCGACTTTTATGAAAATGTATGATGCCCCAAAAGCCAAAGGCTTGCTCATCATATTGAAATATTAAAAATTTCAGGCATCGATCTTAAAATGAGATGTTTTGATTCAAAAGGATCAAATGTTATGATGTGAATGGAGCCAAATGTAAAGCTTCAATATTATGTAATCAAGTTTATGTGGGAGGTCATATATGCATATTTCTATAATTGAGATTGGTCACTTTTCCTCGCTCTAATTGTGTATGACTTGGTTGAATTAATCATTGAAGTTTTACATTAGACTAAGGACTATCTCAATTTTGGTACCCACACACATCACACATGTTTATGCTCAATGAATGCCTTATTCATTTGTGTGATTGTACTTGATTAAATGTGTTTCACATACTCAATTTCTGTTGATCAAACACAAAAAGATTTTGAGTGTTTTAATTGTTTTTGGAAAGTCTTTTGTTTTTGCAAAAATATCAAAAACTGTGTTGCCCTGTTCTGGCGACTTGGTCGCGAGTCAATCCAGTCGCATACCCCCATTCGTGAGCTTACACAGAAGGTTTTCGCAACTTACTAGTGAGTCAATGTCCTAGTCGCGAAAAAGACTTAGAAATTTTTTCAAAAAATCTGGGTTTTTAGAGTTGTCGCGACTCAGTTTGGCGACTTGTTTGTGAGTGGAAGCTCCAATTGTGAGGGTCATACAGAAACTTTCACGGCTCCCTTCGCGACTTCCTCACTAATGGACCTTCCAGTCGCGAAAAACACTTAGACAAAATTTTCAAAAATTTTGTCTCTAAGGTGTTTGGCGACTTGTCTTGGCGACTTGGTTCAGTCACAAAAAAGAGTGTTTTGCGCTTTAAGGATAGTTTTTTAAAACTTTTCAGTTTTCCCTCGAACATGTTTGACTGTTCATTGTCTTGTTCGTTCAACTCTCTCACATACTCACTGTGTTTCACTCAAAAATCCAACATTTTCATCATCTTCTCAACTTCAATCTTCAAGAAAAGGTATGGGTTTTCGTATTTTCTCTAGGTATTTCATGATTATAGCCTTGATTTCTTGGATTTTTTAGTTGCTGTTAAGATTTGGTATATATGATGTTCGAATATGGGTTGGGTTCTTTTTGTTGAGTTTGATTGAATGGGTTTTGTTGGTTTTGATAATATGATGCTTGATATGCTTGTTCTCATGTTTGATTTTCATTCTTGAGTATGATTATTGTTCTGAGTTCTGTTGTGCATATCATACCCATTGTAAAATGTCTTGTAGACATTTGCTTGAGTTTTTAGGGATTTTGTTAGTTGGAATGATCGTGGATTGTCTTTGATACACACTAATTGCCTATTGCATATCTGCTTATGTAGTTTACATTTTTCCCTAGGCTGTACATGATTGTTCTGAACTCACACCCACAGAGTGTTCTGTTTTAATTTTTTTTTTTTTTTTTTTTTTTTAATGTTTACACCCTATTGTGTTCTATTACTATGTATTTTATCTTGTCCAGTTGGTTCTGATCTGTGCTGTAGATTGACTCTTTGGTTTAACTCTTTGCCCTTTTAAGTGCTACTAACTTGGTACTAATTTGTGGTGTTATCATATGTGCGCTTTGTTTTTGTGGTCTTTGCTGCTATGGTTTTGCAGATGACTCCTACAAAGAAGAAGACCATTGCAAAGAAGGGTGACAAGAGGATGAAAATAGACAATACAAAGTTCAGGTCTACCAAACATTTTGAGAGATACACTCAATTCTACTTGAAGGCACCCATCATCTAAGAAAGATTTGTGGATTTGGTTGATTTGAAGGACATTTTCATTCCTAGTTGTTTTTAGGACAGAGGTTGGGATAAGCTACTGAGTGATCTGCTTGGGGTATGTGAACCTCTGATTAGAGAATTCTATGCTAATGCTGTTTTAAGAGAGGATGAGATCAACTGTTGGATACGAGGACATGAATTCAACATAGATTTGGATGATATTGATAAGGTGTTGGGTTTTGAGGAGTTGGACCATGATATCACACATTACAAGGACAGAATGCTCTCCATAAAAACTGTCCAATCTCATATTGGTGGAGCTAGAAAGGGGTGATGCCTCAACACTATTGCTTTTCCAGCTGACATGAGATGTCTTACAGTGATCATGATGTTCAACTTGTACCCGATGAAGAAGATGACCACCATTAACAATGCTAAAGGCATTTTCCTCATGGTACTCAAGGAGAACACTTACATTGATATAAGTGCTCATATCTTCTCCATTATTGCTGATGAGACAAGAACCACTTCAAGAGCAAAGCTAATTTTCCCTAGTCTACTTATGAGGCTATTTAGAGCAAAGGGTGTGGAAATCCCTCAAGACATTAGTATCATGCCTACTCTCTCAGCCATTAATACTCTAACCATTACACGGATAAGAGTTTGTCTTCTAGGTGATGAAGGGGAGGGTGATCAACAAAGAGGAGAACCAATGGAGATTGAGACAGAAGCTGAAGGAAAACTATCAAGTTCAAGAGGTCGTGGCAAAAGGAGCAGAGCTTCATCATCCTCTACAGTACCTCCAAATGCATTCCAGATCATCCTTGAAAGGATTGATGGACTCCGAGATGTCCAGAATGAGCAAACTGACATGCTGGCTGCTATCCAAGAGTAGATGAACCTACTTTCAGCAAAGTTTGACAGTTTTACCACCCAACAGTAGCCCTTTGGCCATTCCGATCCAAAAGGGGGAGAATTTTGGAGAAGAAGAAGGGGTAGCTCTTGAGGGGGAGCAAGCCAAAAACTTTTAAGTATTTTGATTTATGTTATCTATGGTTTTTGTTATTATGTTTTGGATAGTCTTGATTATGGGTTTGCTCTGTACTATGCTAATTACTTGGTTTAAACTCATGGATGGTTTTAGTGTTTAAAGCTTTTGAAGCATTTTGGTTTATATATATATATATATATATATAAGATGATATTCCCTTTTTTTTTTTTTTTTTGTACCCATGCTTTGTAGCTTAGTACTTGTTGTTAAATGTTATGCATTTTCTTTAAGTACATCACTCTTGTGCTCTTGTTGGATTTAATATCCTTGATATAATTACCTTATGTTGTTGTATCGGTTGAGTGTTGGACATGCAAGTGATACTTTGCATTGAGCTTATTAGCTTGTGTTGTTGATCGCATTGTGCTTGCTCCATATGCGTTACAAGTTTTCTGCATACAATGATCATATTGTGGTGTTGCTCCATTTTTGTTAACTTTATTCCGTGCCAAATTTTCTTATAATTCAGCATTAAGAAACCTGTATTTTGGTGGGAATTATTTAAGGATAGTATGTGAGAGAGTGTGAAGAAAAGCTTAAGAGTGTGCACTTAGCAGGGCCTCGTGACTGGATCTCGCAACTGGCTCGCTGCTGGCAAGTTGCCAAAGGAGGCACATGTGTGAAGCATGTAGAGGAGCTGAAGAGTCATGCCAGTTGGAGCATTACAGGACAAAAATTCTAGTTTGGCCAAATAGTTAGCTCGCGACTCAAACTTACGACTCAGTCAAGTCGCGAGGTTAAGTTGCTAGACCACTTTGTTTGGGAAAAAACTGACCTTTCGCATTTGAAACATACACTAGTATAAATACCCCTTATACCCACGTATTGTAAAGAGCTTCTAGAGAGAATTTTGAGAGAGAAACCCAAGAGAAAAACAAGATTGACTCATCCACAATCTTCATCCTTTGATTCTCCCAATTCCTCTACTCTCACCCTCTCCATTGTTACATCCTTGAGAGGTACGTTTAGCCAAATCCTTTTCTCACCATACCCATATCTGTGAGAAGGTTATTTGGTGCTTGGGAAGCAGTTAGGAAGGGACCAATTGATATTGGTTGATGCTATGGGCTATAGCGGAATCTAGTAAGCTAGGGAAGACAAAGGTTTAGCGTAACCTCATTGGAGCAAGAAGCTTGGAGGGCTTAGGTACACTGGGTAGATTAGGCTTGGAGGGTCTTCTGCTGTTCATGTATCCCAACTTCATTCTCTAGTGGATTATTGACCGATTGGAGGGTGGCGAAGAGGTTTTAAGCTGAGAACTTCAGTTTCCTCTTCAATAACACATCGCTGTGTTGTCTTTGTGTTTGCATCTTTCTTTCCTTAATCTTTGCCATTTAATTTTTGCTGTGGTTGTGATTTTATTTGGTTTAGATTGTTTTATCAATTCTGTTTTAGCTTATTTTCATATTCCGCACATACATTGTTTGATAATAAGCTTGAATTGGTAATTTGTAATTTGGGGGTCTAAACGTTCAAGGTGTTTTATACACTATTTGAACATTCAAGTTGAATGATTGGATATATTAATAAACATGTTTTGATGTGTTAAAATATTGCTCTTGTTTATTGTTAGATCCAATGCATGTTTAGGAATAGTTTTTGTTTAGTTTATTTTCATTTTGTGTATCTTTGATATCTTTGTTGCTAGTTTAGGTTGTTTAAGTATTAGAAACATCCTAGGTTTTATTTGACTGTTGTTTGTTGCTTGCTTTAAAATTGTGTTTCTGGGCATGTATGCATGCCTCTAGTATGCATGCACATATTTATGTATGCATACGCATCCTCGTGCCCAGAAACGTAGATTTAAGGTTCTTGATTTTTCATTTGTTTTATTTTGTTTTGTTTTAATCATATGTTTAGGTCTTGTTGAGTTTAGTTTTCACATGTTTAGCATTAGGGTTAGTAGAATAACATGTTTCACGTGCTTTAATTGTTGAATTGATGATTAGAGTTTATAACTTTGATGAACCACATGAACATACATTAATGCATAGGTGTTGAGGTGTTGTGGTGTAGTGAGGTAAGTGAAGGTAAGTTATACATATGAATATGAACATGCATCTTTGAATATAATGATTGGTCTCCTTGATTGATGAATACCATGATGCTAGGTTTGAATGATTGAATATACTTAATTAAATGCCTTGTTGATGCTACTGCCTTTGATGTGCTTGCTACCCTTGGATATATATTGCTAGATGAATAGTAGGGTTTTATGCTATAGATGAGTGTGGGATAGATGCCATGTTGTATGCTTATATGTATGCTAGTGTGTGTGTGAGTTTCAGATGCAATATTGAACATGTCTTCAATAAGATTAAGATGTAAAATACAATGAGTGGAAGCCAATCTATGGGTCGGACGATTTTGCGAAGATTTTGGGTGCCTAACGCCTTCCCAAAATCGTACCTAAACTCCAAACCCATACTCTAGTAGTAAGATCGGTCTTTCCACGTAATGGGGCTATATACATGGTTTCTAAACCATAAAACTAGGTGGCAACTCCTTTCCTTTGCTTCGGTTCACTCGACTGAGGTGTACTCTTCAAACCACGTGTTGCGCCCACCTCTCAAAACTCTATCCTTGATTTTCTCACCCATGAATTTTTAGAGTGCCGTAATGGCAAGCTGAAGATCAAAAGATAAACAACCTGCTACAAATGATGATAAACAACTAGTCAAGCATGAACCTGCTTCACCAGTTGAAGTTGTTAGTTGCTTTACTACCCTTGGTACCATTGCTAAACCCAATTATTTAACTGTTCTAGCATCCACATATGATCCATATGCGATTTCCACTGCTACTCATCCCATTCAAACTACTTTTCCCACAAATCCCAATGCTTCTAGTTATGTTAAAAAACAATATTGCCAAAATTTGTTTTCTTTTGAACCCAACAGGGCTATGATTGCAGATCCCTAAAAACTTGCTAAAGATTATTTTCCTCTCTTTCACTAGATTCCTAAAAATACTAGTAAAGACCTGAAGTATTACTCTGCTATCCTGTTACATGAAAATTCAATCTTCATCAAACCTATAATTGATAAATTTGATGTATCCAAAATCATTTAACATAGTCTTTTCATTCTTAATATGACTACTAAAGAGAAATGGGGACTTCATTCTGTTACTACAAAACAATTACCTGGTTCAATTGTTCCCTACTCCTATCATGATTACATCCATGCTTGGTTTAAGTTCATGCTCCATCAAGATGCAACTATGACTCATTCATGGTTTATTAATTTTGATAAGAACTTCCAATCACAGCTCCCCATTTGGTTTATCCGTTGGTGGACACAATTTGGTCCTATCACTGATATTTTTCTAGGACCCCTAACTGGTGTGGACACAACGGGGAGTCGCCACTTAGTTTTTGCAATGGTCTAGGAACCATATATATAGCATCCTCTCGAAGAAGGACCATTGATCTTACTACCAGAAATATGAGTTTGGAGTTAAGGTACGATCTTTGGAAGGTGTTAGGCACCTAAAACTACCCAACCCTTAGGTTGGCTTTCTCTCATTGTGTCTTATGTCTTAACCCAATTAAAGGCACACTCAATATTGTCATCTAACTCATGCACACACTAACATACATCTAAGCACACAAGATGGCATTAATCATTCCTAACTATACATCTATCATGGCAATCAACCAAAGCCTAACATTCATCTAATCATGCACATCCGAACATACATCTAGCATACATGTCAAACCGGCCTAGCATTCATCTAACATGGTGTAGCATAACCCCTAGCATACATCTAGTATCATTTCATCAAATCCAAGGCAAAAGCATATTAAAATCACGGTACAAGCAAAACCAACAAATCATGTCATCATCCAAGACATTAAAAACACAATTGTATCGTCAAACCTAAACAAAACCATGCATGTAAATTGTGAATGCTTGACTTACCTTTACTTACCTTGCAGTAACTCAGCACCTAGGGCATCATGCATGAACATATGAATGAATGACATAGCATTAAAGCAAGAGACTTTAAGAGAAAACCCTAATCTAACATACAATAACAAAAAAACATATGAACAATGAAACATAAACTTAAAAGGCATACAAGAAGACTAAAGTAGAGGTATATGATGTAAAATAAAAGAAAGAACAGAAGAACAAAACATGAACTAGGGTTTTAAATAGATACCCACACATCAATTTAACCAAATACCCAAAACAAAACCAAATCTAACTCAAATACCTTAATAAAAAATATAACCCAAAAAGTTAAATAAAAAAAGAATCCAGCCAAACTACAAAAAACTAATCATAATTAATGCACAAACTGAAAAGTAAAGAAAAAACTAACCGGTAGAGAAATTGACAGACGTTATCTAATTGCAAACTACGGATACATGGGCAATGGAAGTTTTTTATTTTTTATTTTTCCCTTTTAATCAGGTTGATTGGGATTGAGGCTTTACTTCCAACCGCTTGCTGTTTTAAGTGGGGTTTTTCTTGGCAATATATGGGTAGAGGCTGGGCTGATGGAAAGAGAACTCAATGGTTAGGGTTTTTTATTTTAAGAAAGATAAAGAACGGTTGAATTTGTCGAAGGAAAAGGAGAATAGGAACATAAGAGACTGTGTGTCTGCAGTTCTGGTGGTCGGAGTATGGCGAGGGGACTGGCGAAGGCAGGATCACCTCCCTCTTTTTTTGTTTCTTTCACCGTGTCTTCATCGCCTCTCTCTCTTCCTGTTTCTTTCTCCGTGTCTTCATAGCCTCTCTCTCGATTTGATCACCTCTGTATTTCTATTTATTTGTACTCTTTAATTTTAACCGGTTATTTTTTGTTACTTATAATGAGAGGATTTTGAACGGTGTTGTAGCATTACCAAACAATGTAATTTATCACTTTTTAACTTAAATGTGGCTGAATTTTAGATAGCCTTTTTTCCTAACATGGTAGTACCTCCTTAAAGGCTTTTGCTTTTATATATAGTATTAGATTGGCTAATCCTTTGACGAAACACACTTTACTTGTAATTGGGTAGATCTAGGATGGTTTAGTACTTCAAGGAACAAGAATTCAAGTCTAGTATTGAAGCCATGCAAGTCTATCCAAGAAACAAGTGAAGAAGTTCTATTCGTTAAAGCTCAACAGATAACTCGACAGATAATATCTATCGAGGTTTGATGCTTGTGCTCGACAACTGCTCGACAGAAACAGTATCTATCGAGAATTACAAAATTCAGATTTCCAGATCTGTTTTTTCATGCATATCCAAGTTATTTGTGTAGGGTTTCTTTTCTTACAACCCTAGACATATATAAGGATTATTTTAAGGGCCGTCAAAGGTGATGTAAACTAATGCAACTCAATGCAAATTGTGATTGGAGACAGAATTTTCCCTAGTTCATCATATTCTTTGTAGAAGCTACTGCGTCTTTGCGCCAAGAGTTTTGTAACCAAGGAGCTTCTTGATCTTCATCGTTTGGATAAACCGAAGAACTTTGCAGCCAACATCTTCCTCAAGTTGGTGTGTTAGTCACATACTTGGATCTGTGCATCAATTGGTTAGTCACGTATTTAGATTCGTGCATCAATTGGTTAGTCACATTCTAGGAGTCATGCATTGAAAGGAGAGATTGTCACTACGTTATTACAAGTCCAATTGGTTATTGGGGTAAGGGTTCAATTGTAGGTTGGTATTAGGTACTAGGATTCTTTTTACTTGTAACCGCTTGTTTTGATAATAGTGGATTCTCAAGAGTGGTGACCTTAAATTTACCTGATGGAGTTTTGCCTCGATGGTTTTCCCATTCGTAAACAAATCACCCATGTCAAATTTATTTTCCACTGTATTTAACTTAGTTGGTGATTTTTTTGTGCTACCACGCTTATTGCATGTAATTGAATCTAATTAATTAACTTGGCTAATTAATTGATTAATTTACCAAAGAGGTCAATACATTCTTGACCTATCACAGGCAACTACTGATGAAATAGAAGAAGATCCGTGTGAGAGCAATGTTCATCTTCAACCACTCCATGCGAATCTGAGGCTCATCAGCAAGGCCAAAATATTGTTGCCTCACTAGAGTAAGGGGATAGCGAATGCCCAAGAGCTCGCTCGTAATAGCAAAATATACTGGATCAATTGGGACCAAATACCCACCAAATCTAAGGCCCAGAATAGCCGTCCAATCGAGGGGAAGGATTGCGTACTCCCCACAACTTAAATGAAAGGTTCCAGTTTCTGCATGGAATCACTGCAACAAAGTCTCCGGTATTGCATGCCTCATAGAGTAAGGGGAATCCTCAAGAACTCCTTAAATCCCTACTCAATAAAAAATCCAAGATAGTGCGCGTTCGTCTCAGAGTCATATAGAAAAAGGAGGAATGAAGACCAAGCTCCTTAACCGTGAATCTTCTCACCAGCCTGGGCTTGAAATCAGAAAAGCTACTAATTAGCATGCATATCTACACATTTAGATTTGACAATTGAAAGAGAAAGAAGGAACATACCTGAGCCTTCCGAATCTAAGCGAAATGATGCCTCTTCTGACCATGCTGAAGATAAGTGTCAGCTATACTATCATCGATTTCTCCAGTATAATTCTCAACCTCGGACAAACCTGGAGAAAACCTCGGTTTATGATTGCGGTGCCCTGGTGTGCCTAGACTTGCCCCGGCCCTATCATTGGCCTCCAAGTCAGCATCTACATCAAACATGAGCTCCACATCCAACTCCTCACCCCTTGGGCCTCCTCCCTCCTCAATCCGAGGGAACTGTGAAGAACTGCCACCTAAACCAATGTGGGATTGAGACAAAGCACTAGCTATCTCCATAGAACACTGACTCCTAGTACGATGTGCTATACGAATGCCTCCAGAAGGCACAAGGTCATCACCACCTCGTTAGAAGAGCCTCTAAAGATTCTACACTACTTTCAACTCGAGAAGGAACAAATTCAAGATTGGTTAGTAAGACCAAAACAACTGGCAATGCAAGTAACCAAGTAAGTATGTCTAACCCTACTGCCTAACACATGTCATGCATGTCCATACCAAAATATCATGGTTTCTCAAAAATATTAGTTTTCCAAGACACCTCTCCTCAAGGATTCAATTCATCCGCGTAAGATTAATCCTATCTCTTTTTATCTCAAAATATTAGAGTTTTCAAAATACCTCTCTCTCAGGATTCGATTCGACCGCGTTTGTTTAATCCTATCTCTTTTTATCTCAAAATATTAGATTTTTCAAAATACCTCTCTCAGGATTCAATTCGGCCATGCTTGTTTAATCCTATCTATTTTTATCTCAAAATATCAGGATTTTCTAAATACCTCTCTCTCAAATTCAATTCATCCATTCTCATTTAATCCTATCTATCTTTTCAAGATTCAATTCGACCGGGTTCATTTAATCTCATGCAGATTCAATTCAGCCATGCTCGTTTAATCCTATCTATCCTTTCAAGATTCAATTTGACCATGCTCGTTTAATCTCACGCGGATTCAATTCAGCCATGCTCGTTTAATCCTATCTATCCTTTCGAGATGCAATTCAACCATGCTTGTTGAATCCAATCTATCTTTTCAAGATTCAATTCAACTATGCTTGTTTAATCTCACGGATTCAAGGCGACCATGCTCGTTTAATCTTATCTATCTTTTCGAGATTCAATTTGACCATGCTCATTTAATCTAATGTGGATTCAATTTGGCCATGCTCGTTTAATCATATCTATCTTTTCAAGATTCAATTCGACCGTGTTCGTTTAATCTCACACAGATTCAATTCGGCCATGCTCGTTTAATCCTATCTATCCTTTCGAGATTCAATTCGACCATGCTTGTTTAATCCAATCTATCATTTCAATATTAAATTGACCGTGCTCATTTAATACGTGGATTCAAGTTGGCCATGCTCATTTAATGCAATCTATCTTTTTGAGATTCAATTCAAATGTGCTCATTTAATCTCACACCAATTCAATTTGGCCATGCTCATTTAATCCTATCTATCTTTTCGAGATTCAATTCGACCGTGCTTGTTTAATCTCACTCGGATTCAATCCGACCATGCTTGTTTATTCCTATATATCTTCTTTGAGATTCAATTCGACCGTGCTCGTTTAATCTAATGCGGATTCAATTCGGCCATGCTCGTTTAATCCTATCTATCTTTTTCAAGATTCAATTCAACCGTGCTCGATTAATCTCACGCAGATTCAATTCATCCATGACTGTTTAATCCTACCTTTTTCGAAAAATAATCTCACTCAAAATCATATTGTTTTCACATTTTCAATCCTCTCAAAAATTTTCATCCTTATTATGCATAGTCTCTCATTTTTACCTAGCTTTTCTTTTAGTTTCGTTAGCATTTCATCCTTTTCCATAGCATCTAACATATGAAAGTTTTCCTATGCTACCTAAACATGTGAACATATATATTTTCCAACATCACCATGGCATAAATGATGAAAACAGAAAAGCATATTCACAAAAATACCAAAAATAAAATAAGTGCTAGCATGCTTTCCTACTTGCTTGGATACTAACAAACTTGCAAAAAAATAAAGAAAGAGAAAATGGACACTGACCTTAAGTGCAGAACTGGAGACTGAAGTTGTAGACTGAAGCTGAAAACTAGCCCCACTAGACCGCGACTTACTCTAGAGAACTTTTTAGAAGTGAGAATTTAGAGAAATGATGTTAGAAGAGAAAACATTCCATCTGGTCTTGGTGTAAATCCCACACTTTACACCCACTAATAATAACAAGCCGCATCAGCATTTCACTGGACAATGAAATAAATCTCTCACACACAATCACTCTTCCTAAAACCCAATTTCACAAAAATCCAAAAGCCTAACTTCCACACATAACTGAGAACCAATTCCTTCAACCTCTAACCACAAGAGACACCACCAAAGTGTAAAAAAACATACAAAAAAAAAAAACTTTGTAAGATTGGTTTGGTGGTTTCTTTTTGTAAGATTTGTTGGTGTGGATTTGTTTATTGTCTAGATGGTTGATTCAAGAGAAACCCATGTTTAATCACTCATTTTTCTTCATAACTATTTGTTATTTTGCCTATATGCCAACTTAAGTGAGTAAAAGAGGGGTGTGGCAAGTGGAAGATGTGAAAGGAAAAAGAGAAATTTAAGATCTTTAGATCTGTTGAGTTTTAGTTGTCTTGGGATGGAAATTTTTGGGTCTCATCCATTGGATTTATGGGTCGCTGTTGCTAGAATGGGGGGAGGAAAACGGAGCAACGACAGTTGTTGGTGGTCCATACATTTGAAGGAATTTTTTTTAGTATCCTCTCAACTAGGCACTTGCAAAGTTGTATCAGTTTCACTGTTTGGTTTGTGGGTTGCAGTTGTCAAAATAAGGGGCAAATCGGAGCAGTGGTGTGGTGGCCATTACTAGTGGTTTGTGAAAGGGAGTATGGATGAGAGAGGTGTTAATGGCAGGATTTAAATGAGTAGTTAATAGGTGTGGCTAGTTGTATTAATGTTTTAGTAAAATGTTGTTGTGGAGCTCTTTTATGGGAGGGAGTAAACCTCTTGCTTTATGCCACATCTAGACACAATTTACACTCATGTTAGAATGGACAAAATGGAGCATCAATGGCCCTTTTTAGGGCCCTATCTGGACCAGGCTACCCAGCGCAACTACAAGTGTTAGGACATATGTGAATCATGTTAAGAACATATGTCAATAAAGAATTGACTAATCCTTTGACAAAACACACTTTACTTGTAATTGGGTAGATCTAGGATGTGTTTAATACTTCAAGGAAAAATGTTTCAAGTTCAAGTGTTAAAGCCATGCAAATCTATCCAAGAATCATGTGAAGAAGTACTGAATTTTAAAGCTCGATAGCTAGTATCTATTGAGATTTAAAAGGCTGTTTAAGATGCTCGACAGCTGCTCAATAGTAGGGTATCTGTCGAGGTGTATGAAAATTAGTTTTTCAGATCTGATTTCACTCCAATTTGTGAATAGATGTTTGGGCTTTCTTTTCTCACAACACTAAACATATATAAGGATTGTTTTAAGGGCCATCACAGCGGATGCAACTCAATGCAAAATTTGTTCACAAGCATATTGTGAATCGGAGACATGTGCCCTAGTTTATTTTTCTATTTAAGAAACTGCTGTGTTTGTACACTGTAGGGTTTTGTAACCAAGGAGCTTCGTGATCTTCATTGTGTTGATGAACTGAAGAACTTTGCAACCAACATCTTTCTCAAGTTGGTGAGTAAGCCACGTACTGGGATCCACGCATCAAATTGGTTAGTCATGTACTGGGAGCCGTGCATTGAAAGGAGAGATTGTCACTATAGAAAAAGTCCAATTGGGTATTGGGGTAAGGGTTCAACTGTAGGTCGGTATAAGGTAGTGGGATTCCTTTACTTGTAATCGCTTGTTGAGATAATAGTGGATTCTCAGGAGTGGTGACCTTAAAATCACCCAGTTTTTGCTGTGTAGATTTTCCCCATTTGTAAACAAATCACCGTGTCAATTTTATTTTTCGCTGAATTTTAACTAGTTGGTGATTTGTTTATGCTACCATGCTTATTGCATGCTAATTGAATTGATTAATTAACTTGGCTAATTAATTGGTTAATCTATCAAGTGGTATCAGAGTAGGCACACTCTGATTAGGTTTTAATCTTTTTGTGTGATCCATTTGACCCCTATTTGTCATAGATAGAGGATAGTCTCTTATTATACCTCCTTTATTTGATGGCACTAACTATGCATACAGAAAAATATACATGAGAGCTTTCTTGTAGTCATTAGATGAAAAAGTGTGGCAAGCTGTGGAGATAGGCTGGACCAAGCCATAGGAAGCGCTGGCCAATTGGGATGACACTAAGATTAAGGCAGAAAACTTCAACAGCGGGGCAATGAATGCGTTATTCAGTGCGTTCACGAATGAGGAGTTCAAGAATATATCCTTTACTGAAACTGCGAAGAAAGCATGGACCATCTTCTAGACAACCTATAAAGGAACCAAGGCTATCAAGGATTCAAAGCTTTAGAGGCTTACCACGAGCTTTGAAGGGATTAAGATGAAGGAGGATGAGTCATTTAATGAGTTCTATGCCAAGCTCAAGGACATAGTGAACTCAGCCTTGAATCTTGGGGAAACCATTCCCAAACCCAAGATTGTTAGAAAGGTGCTTAGATCTCTACCCGAGAGATTTCATGCCAAGATCACCATGATTGAGGAATCAAAGGATATTGATAAAATTCCTTTGACAATGCTGGTTGGAAATCTGCAAGCCTATGAGTTGGGTTTGACAAGGATTGGGAAATATAGCAAGGGAAAGAGCATGGCATTGAAGGCCAAGAACAGTGACACTGATGAGTCTTTATACGATGAAGATTCTAAGATGAAATCCTATATCACCTTACAATTCAAAAAATTTATGAAGAATGCTAATGCTAAAGGATTTGACAAAGACCACAAGCAGTCCAGCTCATCTCAGTTCAAGAACCAAGACAAAGAAAAGAAGGATGATAGGGATGGCGGTCAGTACACTGTTCCCTCAAGACCAAAATGCTTTGGGTGTCAAGGCTTCGGTCACATGAAACAAGAGTGCCCTACGTATCTCAAGACCATTGGGAAGAGCAAGGCACTTGCTGCTATCTTGAGTGACACCGAGCCTGAAGATGGTTTTGACAATGAGGATGATGGAATCCTAAATACCTTCACTGCCACTGTAAATCCTACTGAGGGGATTATTGAAGATGTGGATGAAGAAGAGGACTTTGCGGAGTCTAAATTTGAGAAGATGGATGAGTAAGATGACATCCACACAGCTTATGCAAAATTATACAAGGTGTTAGAAAAACAGGAGAAGTTGTACTGGTTGGCCACCAAGAAGCTCAGTGAAGTGGAGCTTGAACAAGAAGAAATCTCCATGAAGTTTGATGAAGCCAATCAGACCATTGGAGCACTGAGATTTGAGAATAACTTCTTGGCTGAGAAGACCAAGAAGCTTGAGGCAGAATTGTCCCAAGTCAAAGCTCAGCTGGAGAGAACTTCAAGTGCAAAGGTTGACGAGATGCTTAGTCTTCAGAAATTTGCCTCCAATTGAATCAGTTTAGGCCATTATTTCTCTTCTCCTAGGGCTTTCATGGCTATTGCCTTAGTTGAGTCAAAAGATGATTTGAGCAATTTAGTTGATGAACTTGGTAATATTTCTGAGGATGAGGAAATTGAAGAATCCGAAGATGAAGATGTATGCCAAAATAAAGGGGAGAACAACCTTCAAGAAGCCTATGATTCTCTACTGGAAGATCAAGTCAAAGCTCAGCTGGAGAGAACTTCAAGTGCAAAGGTTGACGAGATGCTTAGTCTTCAGAAATTTGCCTCCAATTGAATCAGTTTAGGCCATTATTTCTCTTCTCCTAGGGCTTTCATGGCTATTGCCTTAGTTGAGTCAAAAGATGATTTGAGCAATTTAGTTGATGAACTTGGTAATATTTCTGAGGATGAGGAAATTGAAGAATCCGAAGATGAAGATGTATGCCAAAATAAAGGGGAGAACAACCTTCAAGAAGCCTATGATTCTCTACTGGAAGATTGTGGCAAATACGCCAAAGTTGCTAACCTTGTTGTGAAAAAGATGAAAAAGGTTAAAGAAGAACATAAGGGTATACTTGTGCAACCTAAGGAATCAAAGTGTGAAGAAGAAAGACTCAAAGGAGAGGTGGTTGTAGCTTATTCTAAGATCAAGTTTCTTGAACTTGAAATCATTCAAACAAATGTCAAGGTTGAGCGCATATCTACCAAGAAACTTGACAATGTGCGATCTTCTTAGAAATCTTCACATGATAAGACCAATTTGGGTTATACCGGAGAAAGAAATTCTAGCAGTGAACCCTAGAAGGAATACGGTTTGTATTAGCCAAGAATGATGAGAAACTTAAAGAAGTGAAGCTTAAGATTGAGAGCCCTGCTATAGTTAAGAGGACCGTTGGTGCAAAACCAAAGAAAAAAGGGAAGTCATTACCCAAAAATCAAAAGGGGCCTCAAGTAAAGCATTTGTGTCATCATTGTGGCGCACAAGGACACACAAGGACGAATTGTTTCAAGCTTCATGAACTCAAAAAGGCTGATTCGATGCGTGGTCAAGAAACTTCAAGGAGAAGACTAAGGGGAGCACAAGCTAAGGGAAATAGTGAAGGACATCTCATTGGCAATGTGATGGAAATGCTGAAAAACATATCCCTATGCCTTGCTAGCTTTACTCCGAGGTTTGAAATTTATGTTGGTCGTACCCCGCCATCTAAGGCTTTCACCCAAAACACTCGTAAAGTGTGGGTGCAGAAGGGTACTTATGCATGAGCTCTTCCTATGTCCATGCATTAATACTTCTAATGTTTAGGGTCATAGGTTCATGCATCATGTCATGCATTGCTTCCGGTTTATAGCATGTCGCTTTTACAAGTTTTGTTTTATACTTGTTTTTGTTGATCTTATTTTACTTGTTATGTTTTTTAGTGTGTTCAAAAATTTAGAAACCCATAAGAATTGAAAAATCTTCAAAAAGTTTGATTGCTTGTATTGTGTATATCACATGTGAGTTTGGCCTAGTACCTTCGTACTAATGGTGTAGTGAATTTACGAGCTTAACTTCATATATGCACATATATCTTTGTGGGAAAAATCTTGAAAACTATGGGTGACTATTGTAAATAGATCTTCAAGCTTGTCATGAATGATTGGTCAATAGTCTTGATGGTCTTGATACTTGCATAGACTTGTACCTATATATCTTCCCACCTTTATTTTTTCTGTTCTTGCAATAGAGCTTACCAAATGTAAATCTCAAAATGAAAAAGAGATTATGAGCTGCAAAAGCCTGTCACACATCCTAGTATTTGAATAGGAAAAAGGGAAAGCGACTCTTGTATTGAAATGTATGGTGCTCAAAAAGCCAAAGGCTAACTCTCAATGTTGAAATATCAAAAATTTCAAGCACCGATCTCAAAAAGAGATGTATTATCCAAAAAGGATCAAATGTTATGATTTATGCAAAAGCCAAATGAAAAGCTTCTAAGTTTTGTAATCATTTTCTTGTGGGAGGTCATATATGTTCATTTCTATAATTGAGATAGTCCACTTGACTGAGTACCAGTTGTGTATGACTTGATTGAATTGATCATTAAAGCTTCACTCTGGTCTAAGGACTATTCCACATTTGGTACCCACCCACAACACATAAGACTTTGATTCAATTAATGCTTCTCTCATTTGTGTGATTGTACATGTTCAAATGTGATGTGTATGCTCAATCACTTGCCAATCAAACCCAAAAAGATTTTTAAGTGTTTTATATGTTTTTGAAAGTGATTTTATACTTTCGTGCTTTTAGTTTTTGTTCAAAATGTATTTTTGTGTTTTTCTTCAAAAATTGGTTCAGAGGTTGTTTCGCAAGAAGCTCGCGACTTAAAGCTTCCCGCGAAAAGTGCTTAAGGGAAATTAAAAAGTCACATTTTCATACAGAGAATCTCGCTACTGCCTCGCAAGTATTTCGCGGCTAAACTCTTCTCGCGAAATGTTTTTAGGCAAAAAATGGAAATTTTTCAATTTTATACCGACTGTCTCGTGACTGTTTTGCGACTAAAAGCTTCTTGCGAAAGCTTTAGTGTGTCTCATGACTAATATTGCGACTGCCTAACCCGCGAAAAACGCGTGTTTTCAGTTTTTATGTAGTAGATGTGACAGTTTTTCAAACACTTGGTTTTTCCCTCGCATTGCCTCTCTCGAACCCCCCCCCCCCAACCCAAAATCAATTTTCACTCAAACCCCATCATTTTCAAGCAAAAATCTCTACAAAATCTCTTCAAGGTATGTTTTCCTAAACATTTTTTTTTTTCGTTTTTGTCTTATAGATTATGCAGATTTTAACTTAGGGTTTTGAAATTTGGGGATTTTCAAAAAAGGGGTTGGGGTTCTTATTTTTGTGAAAAAATTTTCAAAATTTTGATTGGGCTGAGTCCCATTTGCTATGTTTGTATCTATGTTGGCCCCATGAGGCATTCTAATCATGTATTGAGGCAAATTTCATCATGTTCATGCATTTTTCATAGGTGTTGTGTTTTGTTGCATGTTAGGTGTTTGATAGAATGTCCTAGTGACATTCTTGTGTTGAATTGGACTCAAGTAAGTCCCTATGCTTGGGTTTAATCTTGATTGACCATGTTTTTAACATGTTTTGGTCAATGAATGTGTGTTCTACACATTTTGCCCAAGTTGTGCCTCAATGCCATACCATGCACACACTAGGCATCCTCTAGGCACACCCCATGCACCTCCTGCTGCACTCACTTGCATTAGCACATGCATAGCATAGACACACATGCACAGTCATGTACTTCATGCATTATGCTTCTATTTACATGTTTTAACATTTATTGCATGATATTTTAAATTTGTTTGCTCTGTTTTTGAGTTGGTTATACTATGTTTTAAGTTGTTTTACTTTTGTTTTGGAACTAACTTGAATCTAATCAAGTTGTGTGTTTTGTTTTGTGTTTGTGCACCTGTTTCTTTTCTTTGTTCTCTGTGTAAATGTACAGATGTCTCTGTTTAAAAGCTCAGCTGTGAAAGGAGGCAGCAGCAAAGGGAAAGAGCCGGTGATTGATGTTGATGACCCTTCACCGAGGTCAAAGAGGACACGTTTTTCAACAAGAGTGTATGACCCTGACTTATTCAAATCTTATACTGCATTTCAGACCTATACGAACTACTTTCAAGATTCTCCATTGCTGGTTGAAAGGGTCGTTGATCAACCATCTCTCCTAGACACCAATATTCTCATATGGTTTGCCACTAAGGATTGGAACTTTCTTCTCTCAAATCTTAAGGATGCATACGAAAACTTGGTGATATAATTTTATGCCAATGCCATTGTTGAAGGAGAGGAAATCAAGTGTTGGGTGAGAGGAAAGCAGTTCTCAGTTACACCCGTCTACTTGGCCGAAATTCTACACATCAACAGGCCAATATTACCTATCCTACTAGTATATGATGAACTGAATCCGGATGAGGAGGTTCTTCGAGAAGCTTTAGGAGCTAATTTGGAATTCTCCTCCAATGGGAAATCAATAAGTGTGGCATCTCTTTCTCCCAAATTAAGGCAACTCACAATAATCATGTTTAACAACCTCTATCCTCTGTCCAACATCGGTTACATGAATCTCGGTCGAGCATTATTTTTGCATGATCTAATCACTAACGTGGAGATTGATGTGTGCTCTCATATTTTCCACATTGTGGCAAAAACGGTTAACCAGACTGCTTCAAGGAATTGTATTCCTTTCTGTCGCATTATCTCAAGGATTTTGAAGCTTAAAGGTATGCATCCATCAAAAGATGAGCGCCCATATCCAAGGCCAAGTCCAATTAATATCTGCACTCTCCATGCAAGCATGAGTCACACCAAGAAGAATACCAAGCAAGAAAGTCATGCTACTCAGGAAAGCTCAAGCTCTACCTCCCATGTTTATGATGAATAGCTAGACAACATCATGGCTACTCTCCAAGAGATCACTACCAAAATATCCGGACTAGCTACCATCATGCACTCCCAACACATTCATTTCGACACCAACTTCACATCTCTCCAGATTTAAATGGACCAAATTCAGAGGAAGTTAGAGGAACATAAAGACTAGCTATTCCATGACAAAAAGGGGGAGATGGTGTCGTTGATAGGGGGAGTGTAGTGATAGGGGGAGGAGAAGCTAGTAACTGTTGTTTGGTTTATTGTTTTTATTGCTTTCATTTAAAGCTTTAGTACTCTGCTTTTAATTTCAGTTTATATTTAGTAGTTGTGTTTATCTCAATGCTTTGTAGCATTTTTTTGTTCTTTTAAGATATTGCTAATATGTCTTAAGTACCTCACACTTGTACCCTAGTAGGATCTTGTATCCTAAATGCATATACTTCATGTATTTTGCATTGGTTATGTGTTGGACATGTAATTGATCATTGTGGTTGGTCTTCATTACATTGCATGTCTAGATGAGCATTTACTAGTTAAATGTTCATTGCAGTCATTCTTTAATGATTGTTCTTGTATGATCAAGATATGCTTACATGTTTTATAGTGTTTACAAACTTGATCGCATTTTACTTGCTCATGTACGTACCGTGTATTCAACTTGTCATACACTTAATGAAAGTTTTGTTTGTGTGCAAGTGTTTCAGGTTACAGGTATATACGTGCAAGTACTTCACAACTTCTAGATTAGAGGTGAGTGAGTTTTGCCACTATTCTCACACTCACGTTTAAGTCTAGAGTCTGTTTTAGGGGTTTTGTCAAGGAATAGCCAAAGGGGGAGATTGTAAAGTTGTAATTTACAACTATATGTTTTGTTGGCTTTAATTTCGTGCAAAATTTGATTGTAATTTTATTCAATCTTTTGTACCCTATATTTATTATGGGATTTAAGTGAAAGGGTTGTGTGATAGAGAGAGAGTGTGTGTGAAGACTCAAGCAATTGAAAATAGAAGAGTTTTTGCGGGTAGCTCGCAACTAAGCATCCTGCAAAATGATGCATGTGCCCTACACATGACTGGAATGCGAATAGTCAGGACAAATGGAGACTACTGTGTTTTGCGAGTAGCTCGCGGGTAAGGCCTTCCCGCGAGACACTCGCGAAACATTCTGTTTTGACAGACTGTGCTATCTGATACACACTTTCTGTACCCACACTATATATACCCACATTACCCACAAAATTTGAGGAGTGCTTTAAAGAGAAAACCCTAGCCACAAACCTTGAGAGTTAGAGATTGCCATACCCACATTTCTCTACAGAATTGCTTGTGGATTTTCCTCAACTCCTACCTCTCCATTTCCATACCATAGAGAGGTTGATAGCACAAACACTTACCACACCCTTTCAGAGTGTTTAGTGAGGTTTTGGTGCTGCTGGGAAGCATTGGAAGAAGCCAAGGATGGGAGATGCAACATGAAGCTTGCTGCGGGATCCGGAGAGCTAGACAAGACACGGTTCCGAGAAGCCTTGTTGGAGTAGAAGCTTGGAGGGTCTCTTGCTAACCAATGTATCCCAATTGATTTTCTAGTGGATCGATTACCGCTTGGAGGGCAGCAGAGAGGTTTTTTGCCGAGTTCTTCGGTTTCCTCTTCTATAACACATCAGCGTGTTATCTTGTGTTTACATTCTTCTTCCCTACTCTTTTACCTTTCATTTTACTGCTATGTTATAATGTTTATGGGTCAGAGTAGCTTGTTTGTTTATCCACTCACATTTACTCTATTATGCATTTAGTATTAGCTAAAGTAAAATCAATCGAGCCGTAACTTTAATTTGGGGGTCTAAATAGCTCTTGTGTTTTCACACATTTTCAAGCATTCAGGTGCCATATTGTCCAAACAGTCATCGCAAATAGTTCTGGTTAGCCATGGTTATCAAGGATCAATGAAAGCAATTCTTGGAAGTTCACAAAATCGGACCTGTTTCGTTGACCCCAACCTGACAACTCTGACCAAACCTGATCCAATTCTGTGCACGACCATAGTGCATGTAAGCCAGATTCTTCCTTAACAGAGCATCGATCACATAGCATGGGGATAGGGATGGAGCGTCGTCTCAAATTAACCTTGGTTGGAATGGAATCTTTGCATGCCCTCCACATGAAGTTCTTTATTTTATTCGTGACCTTTAGCCTCCAAACCTTTTTCCAGAAGCTTGTATCAAGTTGTACATCAGTAGAAGGAGGGCCATTATGTAACTCCTCGAGAAACCTATACCCAGATTTATAGGTGTAGTTCCTATGTTGAGTAAATGGCCAAAACATCTCATCTGCACAAGCTATCTGAGCCAAAGGAATTCTTTTTATCAAGGCAGCTTCATTTGGGGAGAATAAACCATCAATCATACTTGAATTCCAAGACTGTGTGTCAGCATCAATCAATAAGTCCACCATTGCATTTTCCATAGACTCAAAAGGAGAAGAAATTCGAGTTGGATATTTGGTTGGCAGCCAATTGTGCTACCAAATTTTAACCGAGTAGCCATCACCTATACTCCACCTCACACCTTTCTTAATCACCTCCCTACCATAGAGAATTCTCTTCCACGCATATGATGCCCCACTTGATTCCATAGCTTCTATGATTGAGCAATTTGGAAAGAACCTGGCCTTGAAAAATTTGTAAAAGAGTGAATTTTTCTCATGTAATAACCTCCATGCTTGCATGGCTAAGAGGGAGTCATTGTAGAGGGCTAAATCACAAAAGTCCAAATCCCCAACCATCTTGGATTTTGTCATATCATCCCACTTGAGCCAATGAATTTTCCGTGAGTCTCCAGGTTGCCCCCACCAAAACCTTCTTATCAATACATTGATCTCATTGTACAGCCTAATAGGTAGTTTGAAACATCCTATTGCATAAGCAGGTATTGCTTGAATAACCGACTTTATCAAAACCTCCCTTCCTGCTTATGATAATAGTTTTCCTTCCCACCCTTACAACTTCCTCCACACCCTTTCTTTTATGTAATTGAAGCTAGCCTTTTTATGTCTCCCAATCAAAGAGGGGAGACCCAAATACTTCTCATAATTATGCTCCTCTTGGACCCCCCAAATATTTTTAATAATCTGCCTTGATCCTTCATCAACTATTCCACTAAAAAAGAGTGTTGTTTTGTCCCTATTCACCTTTTGACCAGACACATTCTCATAATTGAAAAGTAGGTCCATCACCTTGTCACACTCCCTAGGGGTTGCTCTGCAAAACAAAAGGCTATCATCTGCAAAAAATAGGTGAGTGAGTTTAGGCCCTCGTGTACAAAGTGCAAAGCCAGTAATGTCACCACTATTTGCATCTTGTTGGATGAGACCATGTAGCCCCCTCGTGCAAAGAAGAAATAGAAAGGAGGAGAGGGGGTCTCCTTGTCTAATCCCTCTTAACGGAGTAATAAGCCCTTTAGGTTCACCATTGACCAACATAGAATAAGTCACAGTTTTTACACAAGTCATAATCAATCCCACCCATCTTTCATTAAAGCCCATCTTCATCATCAATTTTTCCAAAAAATTCCATTCAACTTGATCATAAGCTTTACTCATGTCCAGTTTCAAGGCCATGTAACATGAGGAGCCAGATTTATAATTTTTCATGCAATGTAATGTTTCAAAGACAATCAAGATATATGCATAATAAGACGGTCATTGACAAAGGCAGATTGGTGTTTGGTGATTATTGAAGGGAGCAATTTTTTAATCAATTGGCCAAGACTTGGAAAATAATTTGTAAAGGACATTACACAGGCTAATGGGGGGATAATCAGTTACATATTTTGGGTCTTTTTTCTTGGGAATGAGTGTGATGTGGGTATGGTTTAAAGGATAAGATAAAATACTTGAGTTCAGCCAAGTAAGCACAGATTGAGTTATATCACTTTCCACCATTGGCCAATAGCATTGAAAGAACAAATGAGGCATCTCATCGGGGTCGGGAGCTTTCAAAGGTCCCTTTTGTTTCAAGGCATCAGCAACTTCTGAGGCTCTAAATTGCTCATTTAATTGGCTGTTCATACTTGCTATAATCACAAGAGTGAGGTTGGTCTAGATTGTAGGTGGTGAAAAGCTCTTGGTAGTAATCTGTGATAATAGTTGCAATGTTCTCAACATTTTTTGTCCATACATTGGCCGAATCATATAAACCCAGCAAGCTATTTTTTCTGAACCGATGAGATGCCCATGTGTGGAAATATTTGGTGTTGCCATCTCCCTTGCTCAACCATTGGATCCACACCCTTTGCTTCCACATTCTAGTTTCTTGGTCCAGTAAAGTGTTTATCTCCACCTTCAAGCTCCTAACCTGAGTGTTATCCCCACTTCTAATGGCCAAATCTTCCTCCTCCAGTAATTGTTTCCTCTTTTTATTAAGCTCCCTTCGGACATTACCAAAAACATTATGGTTCCACCACATCAAATCCTTCTCACATTGCATCACTTTGTTGATCATAAGCCTATCTGAATCAGTGTTAGCACATGACTTCCATGCTGCCTCCACGACTTCCCCACACTTGCTATTAGAGAGCCACATTTCTTCAAAGTGAATTTTTTTTTTTCCTTTTTTTGAGAGGGCAGATCAATACCTGATGGGTTTATTAGTAATGGACAATGATCAAATGACAAACAAGGAAGGTGATGGATTCGAGTTCCTGGATATCTCAAGAACCATGAGTTTGTGGCTAGGCCTCGGGCAAGCCGCTCCCAAATAGATTGGCCATTTGTGAAATGCTTGCACCATGTAAATCTTGGACCGATAAACCCCAAGTCCATGAAGCCACACTCATCGATGATATTTCTAAACAACTGCATTTGATTATGATTCCTTGGTGCTCCTCCAATTTTCTCATCTTGCCTTGTAATCTCATTAAAGTCACCAGCACAAAGCCACAGAATAGTTGGGTAAGTATTCAATGCACTGAGCTTGAACCATGCCTCATGTCTCCTCCATGTTACTGGTTCTCCATAAAAGCCGGTGAAACACCAAGCTTGTTCTATATACCTGTCAACAAAAGCATCATTGTAGTATTTGGAGGAGTCAACTACAGATAGATTGATTGAGTCTTTCCACAAAAGCACCAAACCGCCCCCTCAATTCTCACTTGGTATTGACCATCTATTATTGAAATCAAAATATCTTAGCACAACTCAAGCCTAGCATCATCTGTCCATGTTTCGGCCAGGAACAAGATAGAGGGATCTTTTGCCCAAATGTAATCTCCAAGCTCTCAAATTATACGTGGGTTCCCAAGCCAACGACAATTCCACACTCAAAGACTCATTGTGACTGGCAGGGCTGATGCTCAGCCTCTACCAATTCAGTTTTTGCAATTTCATCACCAACAACAACCCCTCGTTTTTTATTGGGTAAACCATTAGGGATATCTGACCTCTTAATGGATCTCTTTTTTGGATTTCCTCCCATAGGTATGGAAGCTTCTCTTCCAAAAAATTTTTGGTCGTGTCTTCAATCTGCCCTTCCTCCCTTTGCTCCTGATGCAGCGTTGGTTTTTGTAATCCTACCACCATAGCAGCATTAACTCCTTTTGGCTCTGTAACCCTATTATTTGGCATGGAAAATTTTTCCCTATCTGGAGTATTGATAGTTCGTGCCAATAATACCTCATCATTATCCTTTATTTTTTCCAAAAACGTCTCCTCATTTAATACCTCCACCAAAATAGAAGGTGCAAGAATTCGGTTGGACTCGTTAATATTTGGCATGGACTTTGGCAATGCCAAATCCTCAAAATTACGAGAACTAAAACCAGATCCAGCTGTGTGACTGAAGGCAGCATTAATGAGGGATTCAAACCAGGATTTGTAACTGCTGTAACATCCACGTGCACCACGTCAGCGCTGCTGCCCTCTGTCGAGCTTGCTGTATTCCTCCCTTCATTCCCAGTCTCCACCGTATCACTCCCTATTAGGCGAGAATGGTTTTGCTCATAGTACCCAGGCACATAGATAACTCCTTTCCTTGCTATCCGATAAGGTGAGGCTTTGAGAGATAAGGTGAATTGTTGCTCTGACACCTGTAATGTACCCTTACTTTGGATCTATCACTCGTAGCACTTATCATCATGGTTCAGTCTACCACACCAGTAGCACAGATTCGATAGACGTACACTTGAATGCAACCCATCTTTTTTCCCCACTTTCAAGTGTGACTACCCTCCCACGACATAATGGAAGATTGATATCCATAGTGACGCGAACTCGAATAAAGTTACCACCATCCTCATTCATTTCCCCCATAGACTTGTGTACCTCCCCTATTGTCTCACACATACGTTCTGCCACCTTCTTAGTCATATACCAAATTGGTATGTTATGTACCTGCACCCAAAACGTAGCTCTGCTAAAATCAAGGTCTTGGATTGGTGTATCGTTAATGTACCTCTACAAAACTACCAAGTGTTTATCGAAATTCCATGGTTGATTCTGAATTATTTTGTCGACATTCACAGAAGAGTTAAAGACAAAGAGAACGATACGGTTACTAAGGTTCCGAATGCTGAAACCATCTGTCGATCTCCAAATCTATTTGAAAGTTCTTGCCACAATATCCATATTCAAGAAACAAGGGTTCATAAATTTTTCCACTAGAATGAATTCTTGAGATCGTTGTTCTCCTTAGAGGTCAAAGTCTGAGTGTTCCCTCTCAGAGAGAGACATGTTTCTCCAAGACAAGAAGGAATATCTCACTTGCTTAACATCTACATGAGTACATTTTAAAATATGCAATTAGATACAATTTATAATTCCTACATGCTAAATATGGTCATTATTATATTTTGTTAACTCCTAAAAAAGCTTTGTAAGAATATTCTTTAATAGAGCCAATTGCTCATGCTTATGTATATTGTTTTATATATTTAAAAAAAATATATATATATATATATATTATTTTACTTATTAACTAAATTTATTTCACTGTGCATTTTTTAAATAAGATATGAATAATTAACTTCTAGAACATAATATACTTTTTCATTGAAATTTATATTTTAACTAATAATAAGTTTGATTCTCAAAAAATAATAATAATAACAATAATAATCTATATATATATATATATATATATATAACCGAAGCTTTTGAAGCTCCTACAATTTTCCACGTCAGCATTTATTTATTTTTTTTTAAATTTGATTTATATGTTTTGATTTTTTTTCCAACCCATTTACTCACGTCAGCATTATTAATTTAAAAATAAAAACTAATAAATCTCATTATTTCCTCACCAAACACGCATTACAAAACCGGTACTTCTTCAAAACCTAAACATAAAAACGATACTTCTTCAAAATCTCTCCTCTTCTCACACACACATCACCTTCCCCTAAACCTAAAACTCACCCTTTCCTTCCCCAAAATCAAAACCCAAATCTCAGATTCTCCCACCACCGCCACCACGGATTGCTGCCACCACGAATCGCCGCCACTGCATCTTTTGGTTTTCCTGTATTATGCAACTCATTCTCTATCTATTATTGTTTTTAATTGAAAATCAAACTCCTTACCCAATGCCCAGGTACGCTTGCTTTCCTCTTTCTCTTTTCTCTGAATTTAAGTTTGTCAATTGAAACCAAACAGAGGAAAGGCAGCCTACTTAATTATGAAAACAGGGGAAATATTTCTCTTTTTTTTTTTTTTTTTTTTTTTTTTTTTTTAATTTCGAAATCTGATTTAGGTTTTGGTATTGTGGTCTGATTGGTTTTGATTTAGGAAGAACAGATGCTTGACATTGATTTGTAAAGCCTTTGCTCTTTTTAGTTAGGGTTATTTTAGGTAGGGTACCAATGGTTGTTTTTCTTTGATTTTTTAAATTCCTCCATTTAAATTATTTAACAAATTTACCATCTTTGGCTCATATATTTGTTTCATGTTGACCCATAAAGTTTATTTTGATGTTGAGATTGGTGGAAAGCCCGCTGGTAATGCTCTATTCCATTACATTTCTTTTTTGTAAAAGAAAGAGACTTGCTTTGTTGGAAAAAAAATGGGTATTTTACTTTGATATTGTAGAAGTATTTTGCCAATTCCATGTTGGAATTGGCCGTGAGTAATGGGTATCAAAAGTTGTGAAATTTAAGGATATAGTGTTGTTAGAGGAACTGTAATCATGGTTAATATGATACTCTTTAAATCTTTATAATCTGTCATCTTTCAGGTCGAATTTTAATGGGTCTTTTTGGGAAGGCAGTTCCGAAAACCGTAGGTATGATTGTGTATTATTTGTTTTGAAAACACTGGATTAGATGATAGATACAATACATCATCCTTTCAAACTTAATACATTATATGATTATTGACTTTTGCACCCTTCATTTTGGATTGCAAATGCCTAAAAGAGGTATTGTATCATGTTTGAAATTTCACCTCAGTATCAGAGGATGTAGCTAACCAGTGCCTATAATCTCTCTCTGATTTGTTTCATTTGTTTCTCTTTTATTTTCTCGGGCCTCAAACTCAGACCTTATCCTCTCTCTCTAATCTCAGCCAAATCCATCACCATTCTCAATTTGCTTCTATCGCTGATGTTGCATAAGGTAATGTTTTGTATTCAATTCTTTATTATATAATATTTTCTCAAATTTAGTTAGTGTTTTGAAACTTAGACCAATTCTTTTCTTATTGCTATTTGATTACAATTTAGATGTCATGGAGTCAAACTTAATTTGTGTTGATAAAATTGTTGATCGGTCGATTATAGTTATGCTTGATGCTCTATTCATTCTCTAACATAACATATCAAAGTTGCGTCAAAGAATTTATGGTTGCAGGGCTTTTTAGTTGGTGTTCTTTGAATTATGGTTAGCCCATGATAGGAAACTTGATGGGATCTGGAATATGAATGATTAATTTTAGGGTCTGTGGTTTAGTTGTTGCTTTAGTTAAATTTATATCCCACAATGCTTAATAAGTTAGACAATGCCTTGGCTAATCATGCCAAGGAGTTATGGAACCTATACACTTGGAATATTTTCAATAAAATTCTATCACTTTTGATTAATAGTAATAATAATAATAAAAACTATTTAGTTTAACTCAGTTTTGTCATTTCTAAAGAATAAAGGTAGGATATTTAACCCAAGGTAAGATTTTATTCCACAATTTTCTTCTTTCTAAACCCTAGAACCTACACCTTTTATGGTTTCTAGACCTTTCCCTTCCCTTTAAAAGACCCAGTTCTTGCTTTAACTCTCTATTTGTAGTCTTTGTCATTTTAACCATAACATCATGAACTACAATGTCTCAAGTCCAGCCTTTGTTTAGTATGAACATGTGACTGTGACTGTTTTTTTTTTTTTTTTTTTTTTTTTTATTGTTTATTTCTCTATAGTTTTGATTATAAATACATTTCCTCTATAGTTTCGCACGGTTGTTTTGTCACTATATTCTCCCCCAAGGTTTTTTCCCTTTTAACTCACACCCTTTTAATTTTCATTATTAAATACCAATCTTTTTACATATCATCTACATCTTTATTTATTTATTTAGGGTTGTTTTTTAGTTTGGAAGACCACACATATTTTGACTTTTTTTTTTTTTTTTGGGATTGTTTTTTTTGTTTGGAAGACTGCACAAATTTTGACAACACTACCAAGCCACAAAGCCTTTGTGAACTGCACTCAGGCATGCCTTCAGTTTTGGTTTGGCATAAACTTGAAACAAATGCCATAAATATCTAGATTTTTAGCTTTTGTATTCTTAATGTTTGAATAAAACCATATAGTACAATTTAAACATGTTTCATATAAGCTTTTAAGGTCTCAGGTCATGTTGTATTTATATATGGCAAAAGATAGTACCATTTTCCACCTTAGCACAATTCGTATTGGTATTTTATTTATAACTTGGATATATTGAAGTTTTTTTGTGTGTGAATAATCTATTTTTATAGAAATGTTGAACTTTTTTAATAATTCAATAGTTGGGGTGGGGTTGTTATGAAATTTATTGACATTAAGAGTGTTTGGTTTTACATTGTAAATCTTTGATGAATTAGTATAATTTGGTGTTATACTTGATACTAATTTGAAGAAGTTGAGAAAAGAGAAAAGCCTAAGAAAGGGAGGAAATACATTCTTGAAAAGCATTGGATAAAGCTTGAAGATGTAAGCATAATTGTATATTTATTCTATTTATTGGTTCTTTTGTAATACTTATTAAACCAAATGTAAGAGCACATTATGATTATTGTAATATATTACTTCATAATATTTGTATTTATCTCATTTTTAATATTACTTCATAATAATACATGTTTCATCTTATATTAGTGCCAATTTAGCTTTCAATAATTGAAATTTGAGAAATGTTTAAACCTAAACATGTTAACATTTGATTTAAAACAATCTCGTGCATCGCACAGGTTAGCGACTAGTAATAATAATAATAAGTTTCTATATGAAAATTTAACTTTTAAATAGATTTCAAATGGGAATTAAATAGAATGAGTTAGAAGTAGTTTTGATCAAGTAATTTTAGATGGACTTAATCTCATTGATGGAATTCCTTTGCCTTCTATGATTGTGGAAAGGTAGAAAAACTTTGTGTTTCGGTCCCCTCCTTCATCCAAAGCTCCCTTGACTTTTTGCCGCCATTTGAGATCATCTCTTTCTAGCCATTCCTCTATTTCCAACATAAGGACTGCTTCCCTCTCCAAGTTAGCTTGTGTAGGTTCCTTTGATTAAATTTCCTCTATCATCATTTTCAACTTTTCGATCCTAGTTTGCGTATAAATGAAACATCTTTTATTCTAGAAATTTAAATCTTGGCACACCTTCCTCTGCATTCTTGCCAAGAAAAAACTTTAAGACCCTTCCACAGTATTATTCCATGCTGATTCAACAACCAAAGTTCTTGATTCATCCCTTGTTCAAAGCTAAAGGTTTGATTCACTTTGTTGTTATCCAAATGTGCATCGAGCAAAATTGGGCAATGATCTGAGGATGGAGCAACCAAATGGCATACTCCAGCTCTGGGAAATAATGTTTGCCACTCCAGGTCACAAACAGAGCGATCCAATCTCTCTTTTATAATAGCAGGCCCTGAACACCGTTTTGACCAAGTATAGTGAGGAAGATACTATAGATCAATAGCATCATTGTTGAACATAAACATCTTGAGAAGTCTTGTAGACCAGCCTCCCACTGACTTGCCACCCATTTATCCTTGCTGCTACTAATGCAATTTAAATACCCAATAATAAGACATGGGATCATCTAATTTCAATAATTGATTTAGGAGGCCCATAGACTGCAAATAGCATCCGCACCTCGATAGTTCCAAGCTAAATTCCTCATGGCGAGAGGTGGGGCATGATAAGGCTTGCCTCCTCCTCGGCCATTTGGACTTTATCGGGGAAGAAGGATGAAGCATAACAACAATTATTCTCATTGTCACAAACTCCAATAATATGACCTAACAGATAGACTGTTGTTATTTCCAATCCTTATCGTTCTAGGTCGGCGTTTTGGGGAAACATTATTTGATTTTGGAGTATAAGAGGAGTTTGGTTTAAGGGAGAAGATTGGTTACTGCTGGAGTGGAGTGGATGAACACGAGAGAATTTGGGGGCTGAAACTAGTTGGTTTGGATGGGAGGTAATATTTCAGAGTCTATTAATTAGCTTTTTTTTTTTTTTTTTTTTTATACTAGAAACTTCATGTTTAACAGATGGGCTAGTTCTTATTTTGGGTTTGGAGTTAATTTTGGCAGTTGTGATTAGGGATGTCCACGAGTCGGGCGGATCCGGTTTAGGGTGCACCCGCTACTCAATCCGAATCATTTAGGTTGAGAATCATCTCACCCATTGCTGACCGGTAGAACCTTGTAAACCATATAAAACTTGACTTGAATTTAACGGTAGGGTATCAGTCGGATATTGAGTTACCAAAATCAAATCTTGCATCTCCACTAATCATGCAAATGGCAAAGTCAAAGAGCAATAGTATTCCCAAAAATACATTCAGATTTAAGTGGAAAGAAGGTTGTACTAATATGCATAATATATTAATCATATTAATGTTTGAAAATTTTCCAATGGTACATAAAATTTGAGAGAGAGAGAGAGAGAGAACGCAACAAAGATTACAAAAAATTGTTGCCAAAATTTACCCTGCTGATTTTGTTGGTCTTCTTGATTTTGAACTCTTGTCATGAAAAGTAAAATGTGAAGATTTTTTTGGGATAGAAAATGAGCATGGAAAGGAAACATGAAAGACAAAAATGGGGGAATTTAAGGAACTTTCCAAGGTTTAGAGTTTTAGATATACATCATTAGTGGAGTGTTTTGTGAATTTTTTCCAGAGAGAGAGAATCTGAATTCTCAAATCTGAGAATGAAAGAGCATGATAAAGTGTTTACTGTTTTATAGTTGTTTCCCACTTCCCTAGAAACTTACAAGAGGATATATATATATATATATATTTTGAAAATAAGTAGAGATTTTCCACCAATGAAAGGAAGACACATGAGGAAAATCTAAAACCTTATCAGGAGAATTTGGTCAAGTCAGATCTGTCAGGTTTCAAAACCCTTACCCGTAACTCGACCCAAAATTTTGGGTTTTGAATTACATAGATCCGAATCTGACCGCCTTAGCTATTCGGATCCACCCATTGGGCCTCGGGTCGAATCGAAGGAAGCTTTATATGTATCTTACTGTTTTTTTGGTTAAATAAAAGTTTTTTCTTCCTAGAAAAAAAATTTGACAAAATAGTTTTAAATAGATTAGAAGTATTATACATTCAGAATTTTACAAATGAGATAAAATGACATTTGACACAAATTAAAACTCATTTAAAACATAGGGACACTTGGCATTGAATTTCTTATCTACGATCATTGGCATTTCAAATTTGATATCACTTAGTTCTAGTTACAATGGCGGAAAATTTTCCTTCGGGGGGCCAAGCAAAATACTATAACAAAATTATTTATAAAAAAAAAGTATTACTATATAATTAACTTTAACTCAATAAAGTTTTCTTGTATTTGTTTATTAAGACATGTCTTATATCTATAATTGTAAGCTATGATCATGTTCAAAGAAAAATATCTATTAAGCTCACACCTTTGTGCTATTTCAGTATTTTGGATAGAGGATTGAGCAATGACCTCCAAATTTTGAACACTTTTTCTTTTAAAATAAGTGAAACTACACTATTCGTCCTTAAAGTTTACAAACTGAGTGCTTTTAGTCCCTAAAATTTCAATTGAGCACTTTTGATCCCTAAAGTTTCAAAACTAAACATAATTGGTCATTTTACTAACTTCAATTAGTTTTTTTGCGTGTTTATCAAAAAAATGAGTAGGCATATTTTTAATGACGTGGAAACATTTTTTAAGGGAGCAGAACACATCAATTGCTTAACATGATTTTCCTGCAATATGTATGAGATGGCCCGATAAAAATAAGACGTCTTAATAAACAAATACAAGCCAACTCAGCAATTACTATTGAACCAAATAAGTTTCATGCTAATCTGTAAGACTCTGTAACTAAACAATCTTAATTCTCCCACACGGGTTTGATCTAGTCGCCACCTTCAAACTCAAAGACTCATAAAACACAAAGCCAAGAAACTTTCATTTTGTTTGCAAATTGAATAAACTACGAAGTATAAGCCATATAGGCGACTAGATCTATAGATGCACGAGGTAGAGACAAAGTTTCAGGTGATAATAAAAGGCGATGGTGAACAAAAATTACGGGAATAATAGGGACCTCACCTCGTCCAACGTCCACATTAAAGGTCCCCAGTAATATGCACAGGGTATGAATTGCATCAAATTCAGTTGCCCTATAACTCGATGCCTACTCAGCCACATGAGAACAAGTTTGCTCTAGAAATTTAATTTTAATGTTCACGGTAAGAGATCTGCTCCAGGTATTTCATATACGTAGGGCTATGTAGGTGGTATTTCATATACGTAGGGCTATGTAGGTTGTTAGAATTGGCTGTGCTCCGATGTATGGAAATCTAGTTTGCAGACCTCCTTGTCCTGTGGTCTCTCAAGATCTGACATGGATTTCGCTGAAAGTTACAGAGAGATAGAAAGAATGAGAGGTAATGAGGAGAGAGAGAGAGAGAGAGAGAGAGAAGGGGGGGGGGGGGGGGGGGTGGAGGTAAACAGAGAGGATTGATTTTTGGGATTTTTAAATTAAACAATGTTATCCCATCATTTAAAATTTGCCTACTCATCTTTCCATTAGACACGTAAGCAAAAAAAAAACTAATGGAAGTTTGTGAAGGGACTAGTTGTATTTAGTTTAGAAACTTTAGGGATCAATAGCGCTCAATTGAAACTTTAGAGACTAAAAACACTTAGTAGGTAAACTTTAGGGACCAATAGTATAGTTTCATCTTTAAAATATGCATAAATTGTGAATGATTTCCTTCATTAAATTATTAACACTTTTTCAATTACTCCTTTTTTTTGTCACGCATGCTACTTTATCAAATATAAATATGTAATTGAAAAAAAAATATGACAATAAAAAACTTTAATTACTTAAACCATTTTCAAATACACTAACAAACAAAGAGATGATAAGTGGGGAAACTACTTTTATTAAATTTAAATATAACATAAGGAAGAGCATGTTAATAGGACACCACAAAGGCGAGAGGTAAAAGAACAAAGTAACCAATAAAATTTTTCCTCAAAATTCTAGGGGTCCAGTTAGCTAATTTACATGTAATTTATTATTTTGTTACTGCTACAAATGAAATTTTCAAAAAGCTAGGGGGGCCATGGCCCCGCCCAGCCCCCCTTTAGCTCTGCCACTATCTAGTTATATGGTAGTAGTTTATTAGTGCATTATTATTATTTCGTTTTATTTAGTTTTAATTTTTTTTTTTTTTTTAAATTCAAGTTTTATTTTGTTTGTTGGTTTTATTTTTTGGACTACAATAGTTTGGCCTCTATTTTAGTATTATTTGGTTTTCTTTTATTATCTCTACCTTATGACTTTGATTTTTGTGTTATGTTTTAGAGTCAGTTTTATAAACTATAGTTTTGATCATTACATTTTTATTCTTGGTGGGGGCATTGGAAAAAAAGTTCAATTTTTAGAAGCTAGCAATTTTTCCTTTCAAATTATATTTTTAAAGTTCAATTTCCCTCTAAATTATTGGTTATTTTAATTATAATTAGGATTTAATTTTTTAATTATATTTTTAGAAAGATTTTATTCTTAAATTATATATGACTGGTATTATGCCCATGAGACGCATTGTATGATAAGTAATCATATAGATTTTTTAAAAAGAGTAATTAAACTAGTTGTAGATATTGTCTCTGCCCTCGATTTGAGTGCCAAACCTCGAAAATTCCGAAATATCAATTTTTACTAGGGGACTGTGGGATCATCTAGATTGACATGGTACAACCCATATGGACATCGGAGCACTTAAATTATATTCTTAAAGTTCAATCTCCCTCTAAATTATTGGTTATTTTAACTATAATTAGGATTTAAGTTTTTTAATTGTATTTTTAGAAAGATTTTATTCTTAAATTATATATGACTAGTATTATGCCCATGAGATGTATTGTATGATAAATAACCATATAGATTATTTTTTAAAAGAATAATTAAACTAGTAGTAGATACTGTATTTTGTTCGCCCTCGATTTGTGTGCCAAACCCCGAAAATTCCAAAAATATCAATTTTTCACTAGGGGATCATGGGATCATCTAGATTAACATGGTGCAACCCGTTTGGACATCGGAGCACTCAATGTGCCTTTTTGGGTCAAATTGACCAAAATGCCCCTAGTCATCCCAAGGTTAACCAGAGGTCAAAATTGGTCAAAATCATCCTAAAACAATATTCTTCATGTTTTTATTTCAAACTCGAGGTTATCAGAGATTTTTGTGAGCTTTGACCAATTTTGACCCAAGGTTAACTCTCGGGAGCAACCAGAAAGCCTAATTTTGATCCAATTGTTAGAATGGGTAGGAACCAATGTCATTAAAAAGATTATTGAATTTCCTTTCCAATGACTATTCATATGTCGAAATTGGAGTTAAAGTGATTGAGATATCTTGGCCATAACTTTTGATCCGACCATTGAATTTTCAAATTGTCAAGTGTTTTAGAACTAGACATCCATACCTTTCCATTGGTAGCAAGATCAGCTCAATCAGAGTTTGGGAAGGCCTTCAAATGAGCAATCGAATTCAGCCTGGCCCAACACGCCCTTAAGCTGAATGGTCACAAAAAAAGTATTACTCCCTCAAAACCAAAAAAAAAAAAAAAAGAAAAAAAAAAGGGACATTTGGAGCAATTTTTTGGCCAGTTTCTCTCTCTCTCTCTCTCTCTCTCTCTCTTAAATTCTCTCCCAAACACACACAAAAACCCACAAATCAAGAGGTAGTGTTCTTGCTCTCATCTCTCTCTCCTTGGTCCATACACCTTGGATTTGAGGTTTAGGGGTGTAGATGTAGCTTTTTGCTACAATCTACACCAATTTTATTTTATAGCTCTTTATTGCTTTCTTTTATTTTTCTACCATGTTTTATTGGTTTCTAGTATGTTTTATTACTTTTCTAGCATGTCTACTTGCTTTTTTTAACATGTTTTATTGCTTTGATGTTGTTAGCCTAGCCTTCTTAGGCTAAGATATGTCTAAATTTCATGTTTGTGCTCTTTGCCATGTTTATGTGCTCTTTTCCATGTTTGTGCTTAGATCTACATGTTTGGCTGCTATGCCTAATGCTTTTTATGGCCTTTTAAGTCTTGTTTATGCCTCTTTCTTGTGTTTTGCTTTTAGGTAGGGTGTAGATCTAAATCTTGTGGTCTAGACCTACATCCATACACCCGAGTACAATAAAGGGTTTGGATTAGTTCTTATTTACTTGTTTGTGCTTTGTTTGCCATTTTCCATGCTTTTGTGTTTGGATCCATGCTTGTATACTTAGATCTCGTTTCTTGCATCCTTTCTATGTTTCACTTGTCTTGTTTCCTTTTATGGGTTTGTGCTTGTTGGCTTTCGGAGCCTCTTTGTTTGTTTGGTTGCATCCTTTCCCCTTTTGTGGCTTGTTGGATGCAACCACGTGTGAGAGTACATCTTCATAATGTTGGCTTGCTTGCCACTTGCCTTTCTCTCCTTTGTTTAAATTTGCATGTTAGGGTTTCTCATGTTAGCCTTGTATGTGCCTTATAACATGAAAAGCTCTCCCCTTTGTGTGATAACATGCTTCACTTCCTTTGTGCTTGCTATGCTTGCTTTGTGCCACCTCATGTGGGTTTCCTTGCTTTTGTTTGCATCTTTGCATCTTTGTTTATATGTTCATACACGTGTCATTGTGTGCTTTGTTTTGTCATCAAGCATAGTTTCTATCTATGATTTCATGCAAGCTCACACCCGTCTTTGTACATGAAATCCCGAGTCCCTTTTAGGAACTTTGCTTGATGGGACATGTGTTGTCCGTACTCCAACCTAATGGAACTACGGATGTTGATACTGTATTTTTCTGCCCTCGACTGGCGTACCGGACCTCAAAATTTTCAAAAATATTATCTTTTCTCCATGGGGCCGCAGAAACATCTAGATTGACATGACGTAACCCATTCGGGTGTCAGAGCACTTGAAGTGTCTTTTTTGGTCAAATTGACCAAAATGCCCCTAGTCAACCCTAGGTTGATCAAAAGTCAAATGAGGTCAAAGTCCTCCTGAAATGATATTTTTCATGCTTTTACATCAAACTCGAGCCACTTGGAGATTTTTGTTGACTTTGACCAAGTTTGACCCAACACTAACTCTCGAGGGCATTAGAAACCCTAATTTTAATCTAACCATCAGAACAGGTTGGGACCAGTGCCATTGCAAAGATTATCAAATTCCCTATCCAATGACTATTCACAGGTCAAAATCAGAGTTAAAATGTTTGAGATGTCCAGAAAACGTGCAAAGCACATCAACACATTTCTCGAGGCCATAACTTTTGATTTGACCTTCAAATTTACAATTTCTTTAAAGTCATGGAAACTAGACATCTAGAGATTTCTAGGGACACTAAGATCAGCTCAATCTAAGTCCAGAAAGACCTTTAAACATGCGTCTGAAGCTGGACCAGAAAAGCCAGAACTGTTGAAGTCAGCAGGGGTGGCTGGCGGCCTCACAAGGGTCGCTGGAAGCTAAAAGGTTAGAATCAGGCTATAAATGCTTCCAGACCCCTCATTTTACAAAAATAGAAGAAGAATATTTTGGGAAGTTTTGGGCAGATCCTCTTTCTCTCTACTCTCTAATTTTTCTCCCAAACACCTTTAATTCTTCTCTTTTTTCCACAATCATAAGGTAGTGCTCTTGCACCCAATCTTCCTTTCCTTGGTTCCATACCTTGGATTTGAGGTTTAGGGGTGTGGATGTAGCTTTTTAGCTACAATCCACACATTTTTCTTTTTATAGCCTTTTCTAGCTTTTTCTTGCTCAATAATATGCTTTATTGCTTTTCCTAGCATGTTCTTGATTTACTTTGCTTCCTAGCAAGTTTTATGGTTTTTCTAGCATGTTTCCTTGCCTTTTACCATAATTTATCGCCTTGATGTTGTTGGCCTAACCTTCTTGGGCTAGGATATGTCTAAATTACATGCTTGTGCTTAGATCTACATGAATATGTGTTCTTTTCCATGCTTGTGCTTATATCTACATGTTTATGCTTTGATCTATGCGCTTATGTCTAGATCTACGTGTTTGTGTGCTCCATGCCATGTTTGTGTGCTTAGATAGGTATGTTGGTTGTTATGCCATGTGCTTCTATAACCCTTTTGTCCCTTAATATCTCTATTTCTTCTGTTTTGGCCCTTATTGGTAGGGGTGTAGATCTAGATCCCGTGATCTAGGCCCACATCCACACACCTAGGCCTATATCAAAGTGTTTGGATCATTTCCCTATATGCATGTGTATGTTTGTTTGCTTCTATGTTTTATGTCTATGATTGCCTCTCTAGATCTAGGCTTTGCCATGCTTCGTGCCCCCCATGGGCTTGTTCTTATGTGGTTGCATCCATCCCCTTCGTGGCCTATTGAGGTGTAACCACTCATGAGATGCATCCCTTGATGCCAGCCCACCCTGTGCAATGTTGCTTGCCATTCTTGCTTTGTGCCACCCGTTTGGCTTTCTTTGCTTCTAAGCATTCTTTTTGCACACTTGCGTACATGTTCGTGCATGAGCCTTTGCTTGTTTGTGTCGTCCATACTCCAATCTAATGGAACTATGGACACTTAATCCAAACCTACATTTGTCCTCCTAGGACACCCTCCTTTGTTTGATAACATGCTTGTTTTCCATTTCCTATGCTTAGCTTGCTTTGTTTGCCCCCGTTTGGCTCTCTTTGTTAGTATGTCCTTTGCATGCTCTCCCTATCTCCTTTGTTTCTTTCTTTGATTGGTTGCTGCCTTGTTTCCTTGTTTATTGCATGTACATGCATGGAGCAAGGACACTTAGAGCGAGGGCATGACCTCCTAGGCACAGGCAAAAAGGGCAAAGATGCAAGCAAGAAGACGCAAGCCCAAAAAAAGGCAATGTTTAGTAGATCGAAGGCCTAGCCTCCCCGAGTGGTTATGTCCTTCTATCTCCCTCCTTCAGCCTCTTTTCTAGAGCATGCATTAGGGTCCCCCTCCATGAACCCCCTTTACTTTTCCTATACCTTGGTAGGCCATACCCTTGGAATGTTGGCAATGTCTGATTTACTTTCCCACTCTGTGTGGTTGTATTGTGCATGATGTATGTATATCTATATCTACTTGTATATGGGTGATTGTGCACTTTGTATGATGGACTCTTATGGCTACATGAGTGACCCTCTCTTGTTATGAGAGCTCTTGACCTTGTAGCTTGGGTATGTGCTCAAGGCGATTGCCGTAGGTGCATATTCATGCTATATTGTGTGCACGATCATCACGGTGTGATTTTCCTGATCCATGTCACCCAGTGACACCGGTTTCCCCGTGTATATGACATGCATCAACATGCTTGATGCTTTGAAGGGCTTCAGCTCGTCTCAATACGAGTATGTCGATACGCGTCATATCCACAAACATGAAACCCTACTGGTGTGCCATAGAGCACCATACGCGAAACTCTATCGGATTTTCGCTGTGAAAATGAGGTACCCTATTACCATATTCTCACAACGAAAGCTTAGTGAGAATAGTGTTTTGTGTGCTATGATGCACCTGAGGCGAAGTACTGTTGGATTTCCGCCACGAAAATAAGGCGAAATGTTGTCGGATTTTCACCATGGAAATTTGGCATCGTTCCAAACGCATTGAGAAAGAATCGACTAGGACCATACCCATCCTAGAATCAAACCTCAAAGCCCAACACGTTTAAAGCCTCGTAAGCTAATGCCAATAGTTTGTTTTCAATTGCCAATGTCTAAAAATTTACCCAAATAAAGGACTGTCCTTGGACAGGCGCTGTGGGGTGCCTAATACCTTTCTCTCACGTAACCAGACTTCCGAACTCAAGAATCAATATTTTTTATCCATCCATATTAGATTAGGAAAAATGACCTTTTTCTTAGCCTAGGATCTGTAATAAAATCAAATAGAGCCAAGTAACCAATCACACCTTAGAAAAACCCAATGATTGGTGGAGACTTCACTTACCCTTGGTAATTTCTTAAAAATTGACTGAGATTCTAGTCACGCACCCAAAGGTAACGACCTTTCGTCACACAAGCAACCCGTAAAAATGGCTCTCAGAGGGAAGCCCTCCGCTTGAGCGTCACCATAATGGGTGGTCAGTGGCTACAAGGTGTCGATAGACTGCGACTCCACTAGGGATACTTAAAGAGTTTAGCCTTTAGAGCTTTTGATAAAATCATAATCTTTGGACATATCCTAGTAAACTATTTTCTAAACTCAAAAATATTTTCCAATTTTTTTTTTCAAATGGTTTTCCAAAAAACTAGCTTTAGGGTATTTTCGTATGTGTGAAGCTTTCCTTCTTTCCTAAGCATGCTTTATTGCTTTCCTTCACATGTGTGAACCTAGGGTAGTAAGATTTAATTTCTGCTACACCTTTATCTATCCATATATCTATTGTGCTTGGAAAGTCTTTCCCCTTTCATTTCAAAATGCATGATATCACCCCTTATATGGAGTTGTACCCGAAATCAACGTTGAAGGCTAATGCTGGATGCGTATACCTCAAATAGTTACTGGATGCAGAATTGTAGGCTCTTCCAGGGTCCATGGGTGGACATGATTATGTTGAAAAGGCCCCCTTAATCTGCTCTATCCCACAACTTCTATAAAGGGAAGGATTAGATGATTGAGGTCCCTTCTAAGAATATGACTAACTTACCAGTTAAGCCGTGTCTCATAGACTGCATTAAACTCGTGAGAACTAGGAAGAGCCAAATCCAAGTGAACATCCCAGCCTAGGGTAAGAATCCTTCATAATATTTTTTTTTTTTAAATGAGTCAAGGCAAAAGTTTGCATCAAAGAGTTTTCCCTAGAGCATGACTCTTGGATGAATAGAACTTGGAGTAGAGCATGACTCTTTGCCCTTTTTGCTTGCATCAAAGAGTCATGCTCTACTCCAAGTTCTATTCATCCTGTCTACATAGCATCTATGATTAAACCCCTAGGGAAAGCAACCATGCTGCTTGCACATTAGATCATACCCAGTCCCTAACGGTTTCCAACCTTACAAGGGCATGCACGCATGCATACATTAATGGCCCTGTCATGTAAATGTGTACAAATAAAATTTGTGGCAAGTAGCCAGAACTCCGCACCAAGGAGGACATTGCCAAGAATCCAAGTTCTTCCCCGAGAAGACCAAGCTATCAAGAATGAAGCTCTTCATTGTAAATTTGAATTTCCTTGTATTGTAAAAAGCCCATTGTTGGAGCCATTGTCTATAGCCCATGATCTGGGGGGCATTGTAAAAAGCCAAACTTTGTAAAAGCATTACTTTTCCATGTAATCAAAAGAAAAGGGTCCATCCCGTAAATTCAAGCATGATATGAAAGTTCCAGTTACTTGCTAAGCTTGTGCATTAATTCCGCATCACTATAGAAACTCACTATGATAAATACCCGATTAAGAGTCCAAGCCAATATTTTGAAAATGATAGGTGCATTTTAAATGAGCAAGAACCTAAACTAATTGAGTATTTGTTTGGTGTTTCCACATTGTAAAATTTTCAAATGTATCTCATTTCTCTCCCATCCCATTCTTTCAGGATTATAAAGAGAAAAGATTGCTCAAAGGAAACAATCCAAGTTACCATCACACCATGATCCTATCATTACTAGGTCTCGTGCTAAAGAGATTTCTACTTATGGTCCTTCCCCCATCGAGGAAAACACTCATGAGATTGATCTTCTAAAAGAGCAGATGGTAGAAATGATGTGCATGATGCAACAACTGGTTATAGGAGGGAACTGAGACTCATCTAGTCCCACTCCAGAGGGCTCTATGCCCAAGTCAAAGAATGAGACCCAGCCACCACTAGATCCAAATCAACACCAAACCACGCCACCATTCACCACATAAGGGAATAACCAGGAAGTAAATCCCTTTAAGGATAAGTTCTTAGATTTTGGCTACGTTCAGGTCAAAATTCAAATGGAGACCCTGATTGAGAAAATTTGTATCATAGAGGGCTCTAATGCCTAAAGAAGTGTCAATCTAGACAGCCTGACCAATTTCCCTCAAGTTATTCTACCTCCCAAGTTCAAGGCACCCAAGTTTATCAAGTGCAATGGCACTAAAGATCCTTACGCCCATCTGCACACATTTTGTAGGAAGATGGCGCCCTATGGAGACAATCATCCTTTGCTCTGCCAGATTTTCCTTGATAGCTTGACTGACCCTGCAACCACCTGGTATGTGAGATTGGAAAAGACCTCCAGCTAGAGAGATATGGCTAACACCTTTTTGGAGTATTACCAGTTTTAACACAGAGATAGCTCCTGACCGCACAATTCTTTAGAGGATAGAAAAGGAAAGTGGGGAATCTTTCCATGAGTATGCCCAAAGGTGGTGTTAGCTAACCGCATAAGTGCTTCCTCCGATGATGGAAAAGGAGATGATCATATGGTTCATTGACAACCTTAAGCCTCCTTACTAAGAAAAGATGATAAGTGCCTAAGTCACTCACTTCGCTAGTCTGATTCCTATTAGGGAGTGTATCGATGAGGGTATTAGGAGCAAGAAAATCATTGATCCTGAAGCCTAGAGCTCTATGATAAAATAGCAGGTGAAAAAGGCAACCGATCGCAAAGGGAAGGAAGCTAACGTCCACATGGTCGATAAAGCGCCTAAAATGCCCTAAGGTATCACCTCTGCTTATACAGCTCCGACTACTCAACCCTATCAACAACAATTTTTGCCAATCTAGGTGTTTCCTTGAGCATTTAACCAAAAGGGAAGGCCAGATCAACCCCGTTATCCTAGAGGAAAACCCTGAAAATTCTCTCTACTACCAATGCCCATGGCAAAGCTTAATGCTTATCTATTGGAAAAGAAGTTTGCGACTCTAGTGTTTGCAAGACCAAGAGACGATCCTCCATTGCTCAATTTGGACCTGTCCAAGAAATGTGGATACCATTTTAGAGCCAAAGGGCATACCTTAGAAGAGTGTACACAATTAAGGAGTCAAATCCAAGACCTCATCAACAACAAGCTAATACAATTCAACAACGCCGCTGGGCTGAATGTTATTACCAACCTCTTGCCTCCTCATCAGGAAGGGAATGTGAATGCTATTTCCACGATGGAAGAAAGAATTCCGGATTTCTCATCTCCTTCATTCCATTGGAAAGCCGTGCTGTAGGCCTTAGCCTAGGAAAGTCACATTGTTCTCGAGAACATAAGAGCTTCAAGATTCGACTAGAAGATCTGCTCATTCTGTGATAGTGGTCATAAGCATGCCCTATTTGATTGTAGAGTGCTCCGAGCACAAGTTAAGAGTTTAGCCAACCTTGGTATCATCTAGATCGAAAGAGATGTCATGTGAAGGAGCGATTGTATGGCAGCCAACCTATGCCCTTTGAGTACTCAAGCATGAACTAGCCATAGTGCTATGTTAGTAGAATTAAGGGATGATTGGGACAAATACTTGCGAGAGCACCTATGTAAGATTCCTTCAGCTCCTCTAACTTTGGTTGTTATCAAAGAGATTACAGAATCACCTATGGATTCAGGGGTGCTAACTCCAAAGAAAGGACAAACCATGCCAGCCGTCGAAGGTTTTGCTCCTTTAGTCTTAGCATTGCCTGTAATTGCAGAATCATCTCTAGGATTTATCCAAAAGGGAACCCCTGCCATCTCCGCCATTCAAGGTTTCAATCCTCTAGTTCTACCAAAGCCTATCCAAGGAATCTCTGGGGCTCCTAGCCCAAAAGGTTTAGAAGCTACTTTTGCTCAACCCAGACATCATTAGTCCAAAGATGTTCTCCCTAGTGCCAAATTTGTAGACTCAAGAAGGCATGGTTATTCGTACGCCAAAGCCCTTTCCTTACAAAGATAGCCATCGTGTCCCATGGAAGTACGATGTAACTTTGATCTCCACCCAAACGGGAAAGGAAAAGGTTTGCTCTAATGTCTCTTCAGGCCTATCCGGACTTACCAGGAGTGGTCGATGTTACACACTTGAGGAGTTAGAAAAGAGGAGGAAAGAAATTGGTAAGAGCACAGCTGAGCCAGTCAGGAATAGTGTTGATACCATATTTTGTAGGGTTCAACATAGCCTGGATATGTCACTAATCAATTTCCTTTTCAGGGACATGCCTTATTCAAGCCAAAGAGACGTCATTCACATCGCATTCTTCAATGAATAGTGACGACCAAACATCTGAGCATTTGTGATAGAGCCATTCACCTACTTAACATCTGGGTGACAATGCCCCATCAAAATTTTAGGGAATTGCATTAACATCCCTTCTTGTCATTCTCATGTTGCCTTTCTTAGGTCCCTAATGTGGCATGTTTGCCTTGACAGGTTAGTTCAAGAATTGACATGGAAATTGAAGTTTCCTACTTGTACCTCACAAGAATCTTCACCATGGATCAGAAAATCTTTATCCCAAGACTAATGCTAAACATGGAATCAATCATCTAAGGCCTCTTTGCGAGGTGTAGACCTTCATCCCCTAAGTGGATCTTTGCAAAAGCTTCTGGGTATTTGGAATGTCATCCATCGAAAACATTGGAACCTAAGTTTGACCTTGTCATTCATCCCAGCATTATCTCAACAAAACCTTCTCCCATCTCAGTTGGCTTAGGTTTGTTGCAATCTTGTACACATTTTTCAAAAAATATATTTTTGAAAATAAGATTAAAGCATAAAGGTTCAAATCAAAATATCAAATCAAGAAAATCTGTGTTTTGAAATGCGTGCATCTTTCAAGAGCGGCAAGTCAATGCCAAAACCCCTTTTGTGGGAAAAGAATAGTTTGAGTGAAGTGTTTGTCCCTTACCATGGATAAGGGGCATGTGATCCCCAAACACTCACTTCATGATATCCCATCTCAACAACTCCACATTCCTAAAACATTCACCACTTTTGAAAAGTGCACATTCAATTCTTGACAATCAACCCCCTAGGGAGGTCCTACCCAAGATTGGTGTGGACCGTAAATCAATGAATGACCATATGTTCAAGTTTCTTGACCAACTGATTAGATTTGAAATGATGGAGGCATTTATTTCAGCTATCCAAACAGTTATATCACTTGATAGCCCTTTTGAGCCAAAAAGAAAACGTTTTTCAAAAATCACCCGAATTTATAATTTGGCACATAAGCTCCTAAGGCTAAGAAGTAAGCATTCAAGATGACGGAGAAAGGCATTCATTTCACTACCATCTTGCTTGTAGAGAAATATCCCTTGTTAGCCCAGTTGAGCCTGCTGAATTCTTTTCTTGATTTAACCCATCCAAGGATTAACCCCCCCCCCCCCCCCCACATTGGGGCAGGTTAGATGGTTACAAGGATCTCATGCTAAGTGATCTCCAATTTAAGTCCATAAAATGAGTCCATAATTACCCCAAAAAAAAAAAAAAGAATGAGAAAGGTGCCCAAATCAAATGACAAAAGTCATGGGCCAACCAAGTTTAATGAAGCCCCAAGCAAAGAAAGGGCAAAAGAAAAATTCAACCTGAAACAATCAAGAAACATGGGCTAAAGAAAATAAAATGAAAGCCCCAAAAATGAAATGGGCAAAATTCAAGAAATGGACTCAAATTAAGGATAAAGTTAAGCATGAGAGGCAACCAAAATGGTTTTAATGAAGTGTAATCCTTGACTTTAGGAAACCTTTCAAAGAATTTCACAGCCAAAATATCCTCTAGGAAACCCATATCCTTACATTACGGTCCTGAGAAAGTCCTTCCTGATTAAGAGTGACTACTTAGTGTATGGAGCTTATGCCAAATAATCACCCACATGTGAAAGTTTTGAGCCTAATATCCTTCATTTCAAGCACCTAGTTAACCCCAAGGCCACGTTACAACCTAATGAAAGACCTCACTAATCACTGAGGATCGGTTGGTCGTGGGACATTGAACATTTGGTCAATCATTGATCACGGAATCATCTGCTTATGCCAAGGCATCATGCCTCAGAAAGGGTAGGGTCCTCTCCCAACCCACCCGATGAATTCAAAAAGCCAAACACATCATTTATGTTTTCCCTACATAGTTTAAAAAGGGACACCTATGCATTTGGTAAACACAAGCACATTGCTCAAGAAATCCTTGCTTGTGAGCATGTTCCCCATTCAAGGTAAATGATAGCTATCGAGCACATACACTCTTAAACCAAATAGGAAACATGGCCTTAGCGAGCCCCTCTTGTGGTACATGCATTTAAACAGATTTTCATGATATGTATGAATTTCAAAAATTTCTGAACTGGAATTTCAAAAATTTCTGAACTGGGTTTTCAAAACCAATTGAAACAGAAGGGAAAAATAATGACCCTCAAAGATTTCAAATCCTCCAAACTTTTCAAGTCCAAAAAAAAATCCTTAAGGGTTATTCATTTATTTCCAAGGAATTTCTAGAAAAAATGTGGTTTTAAGATTGCAACAACTTATGCAAGCCTCCCTTCATCATTACCAGGAACCTTCAAAAAGACCTGAACCCAGAAGATTCAAATGCTCAACCCTGGGTTTTAAATACCATTTAAGCATCACTCCCCTAAACACTTTTCAAGCCTCTTGAACTCGTCCCAACAAAGGATGCCTAAGTCATTGCTTCAAACATGATCCCCAATGCCCAAGGGTTGGACCTAGTCTCAATCCTGATACTGGGGCATTTTTATTTCTAACATTTTCAAACCATAGATGGTATTCCCTTTGTCCAGTGCAATTCAAGATATCCAAGAGGAGAAGGAGAAATCTCTCCCTGTAAGAGCCTGAATAAGTGCCTAGCATGCACAATACATCAAGGCCACACAGAACTCAACATCCAGGAAGTTTTTGTGTAGCTATGGCCAAGAGTGTTAGCATTTCCAAGAGCGGATCTTGCCCAGAACTTTGAATCCAAAATTCAGCAAACCAAGGAACCCATTGTGGTATAATCGTCTAGAACAAGCTCAAACCCATGTCAATTTGGTTTGCCGATCCAGAATCCCGCAAAATCCTACATTGGGGTAGTTTATTTTGTGCGGTTCCATTCACTTTGTGCTAATCAATATGCAAGAACGGGTCCATCTCGCCAAGAACTTTTCCTGTCATGTCAAGAACCACACAAAACCTACACTGGGTGGTTTTTTTTGTTTTATTTTTTATTTTTTATTTTTTATTTTGTGCGGTCGCTCCCTTTCCCATCTCTCTCAGTGGATTGATCACTATCAGATTGAATCGGTAAACCCGTGAGGATACGGCATGATGCAAGTGCTACCAATATCACACATGTAGCAACCCTTTGAAAGGCAATATCCAAAATTGTACATATAAGTCCTACCCAGAGGCATTGTTTCTTGCATACATCAGCAGCCCTTTGAAAGGCGACATCCAGAGTAGTACATGTAAGTCCTATCTAGAGGCATTGTTTCTTGCATACAACAACCCTTTTAAAGGCAACATTCAAAATTACACATGTAAGGCCTACCTAGAGGCATTGTTTCATGCATACAGCAGCAGCCTACTGAAAGGTGATATTAAGAATCATACATGAAAGGCCTACCAAGAGGTAGTGTTCATAAATACATCAGAAGCCTTCGGCTAGTCGTCAAACCATTTTCTCTCGTTGAAACACATTCAGCTAAAAACAGCCCTCCAGAGGGTCTTTCTCAAACACTTTCACCTTCGAGTAGTCTTCGGACCAGTTTCTCTCGTTGAAACACATTCAGCTAGAAGAATCCCTATAGGATGTAGCATAAACAGGGGACTTCCCCCAATCTCCTCTAGAACTCGTCCTCCGTGACATAATCTACAAAACAACCAAAAATTTAGACACAAGTGGTAAGCCCATGAAATAAATGGCAATACAGATGAACTAACAATCTTTCCTAAATATGTTGTGCAGGTTCATGTCAAGCATATGTTCTCACAAGAAAACAAATTCTTACAAAAGTCCTACAATGGGTTATAGTGGCTACGCCGTACTCTCGCATCTTATTTAGAGGTTATAGTGGCCGTGTCGTACATCTCCACAGTGAGTTATAGAGGCCATGCCGTATGCTCACAACCCATCTTGAGGTTATAGCGACCATGTTATACGCCTCGCATCACACATTTATCAAGTTCTTAAAGAAGTTCCGAGTTCCTAATCTACAGTGGGTTATAGCAGCCGTGCCATTGGCTCACATCCCATCTTGAGGTTAATTAGCGACCGTGTTGTACGCCTCACCATCACACAGTTATAAAGTTCCAAAAGAAGTTCCAAGTTCCTGATCTACAGTGGGTTATAGAAGCCTTGTCGTATGCTCACATCCCATCTCAAGGTTAATTATCGACCATGTCATATGCCTCACCATCACATAGTTATCAAGTTCCTAAAGAAGCTTCGAATTCCCGATCTACAGTGGGTTATAGTGGTCGTGCCGTATGCTCACATCCCATCTTGAGGTTATAGCGACCATGTCGTATGCCTCGCCATCATACAGTTATCAAGTTCCTAAAGAAGTTCTGAGTTCCTAATCTAAAGTGGGTTGTAGCAGCAGTGAAGTATGCTTACATCCCATCTTGAAGTTATAGCGACCGTGTCACACGCCTCACCATCACACAATTATCAAGTTCCTAAAGAAGTTTTGAGTTCCTGATCTACAGTGGTTTATAGCAGTCGTGCCATATGCTCACATCCCATCTTAAGGTTATAGCGACTATGTTGTACGCCTCGCATCACACAGTTATCAAGTTCTTAAAGAAGTTTCGAGTTCCTGATCTACAGTGGGTTATAGTGGTCGTGCCGTATGCTCACAGCCCATCTCGAGGTTATAGTGATCGTGTCGTACACCTCGCATCACACAATTATCAAATTCCTAAAGCGTTTTCGAGTTCTTGATCTACAGTGGGTTATAGCAGCCGTGCCATGGGCTCACATCCCATCTTAAGGTTAATTAGCGACTGTGTCATAAGCCTCAACATCCCACAATCACCAAGTTCCTAAGGAATCCTAAGTTCCCAATCACCAGGTAAGTTCCCTTACTTTTGCCTTGCTTTTTATTTTCTGCATCTATGGCATCCAAAATTTGCATTTGCATGTTTTTCTACCTAGCCAAAAATAAAAATAAAATAAAATAAAAACCAAAAGAAAAACGCCATGTTATTTGCAACCATGTCCATGAGGTGTTGTAGGTTTAGAGTGAATCGTGAAAGACAAAGAGGAAGCCAATGGGTACAACAGGTAAAAGAGGTAACTGAGCATAGTCCCCCTTGATGGTTCTTTCAAAACTTGCCTGATTTTCGGGATATGTTAGCAAAATACAGCATCTTTGTTCTTTATCCAACACCTCTCATTTCAATCAAAGTGTTAGATAAAGAAGGGGCAGCTGTTGATACCGTATTTTGTCCGGCCCCAAAATTGATGGGAATTCCAGATGTTAAATCAAAGGTTTCATTAGTTATTTGGATATGACATTAAAAACTTTTGAATACTCTTTATTTTAATATCCAAAGACCGAAATCGTGCTTGAACTGATTGAATTGTTGTGAAAATGAGAAAGTTGCCAGTTAAGGGTTCGCCTCTAAAATGAGCTTTGTTATTTAAATTGGTAGTTGATTTCCTTCAAAATGCATATCTAACATGTTACTGAAGTTTGCAAGATTGCTCTGGTGAGTTGCAGTGGAGATAGGAATTAATCTTGACATGTATTTGGATTATCATTTAGTGTAGGATTTTAGTTAGATTTATCAAGAAGTGCTCATCATTAATTGGGTACAATAGTCTCATATTTATTCTTTTAGTCCCATAATATCTTTTCTCTTGATAAATTTATTTGATTATCCTAACCTTTTTATTAAGTGTTCTTAATGTATATTAATTGTTGGTGAGTGCCAGAAGGGGATGCAATTAGATTAGTGAGAAATGCCACACGGTTATATCTACAGCATTCCCCAAATAACCAACTTTTGACACATATGCCAAAAACTTGAACGGTGCAAAACTGCAAGTGCACAGTATCGTAGTTTTATAGTAAAGTGATGAGAAGAGTATCGTTCTCAGGGATTGGTAACTTACTTTTGACAAATACCAAAATTATGCTAATCTCGATTTTATCTAGAGAAGTCACTAAGGTTTTTGTAATTGGAATTCAAAATAAAATCAATTTAAATAAAAGATACGCAGAGGAAAAGAAAGATGTTGCTTGAAAATCAACTTAATGAGAAAGAAACTTCTAGGAAATCGATTTCACCTAATACCTCACTATGCTTTACTCATCTAGCTAATTGAATTTAATTCTCTCTATTTGTTAGCAATCTCCAAACTCATCCAAAAGCCTCTTTCGATAGTCAATTGGAAACATTCTTGTTCATTATTTTACATAATAGTATGCAATTTAATAAAGCAAGAAAGCATTAAG